>NW_024725831.1:0-18071 GCF_018991925.1 Homarus americanus | reverse complement strand
GTTTTTGTTTGGTTTAGGTATCATGACGGCTGTGGCTGTCTTAAAGAGCTTTGGGAAGTATCCTGTAGCCAGTTGGGTGTTGTAGAGGTATGTAATGGCTGTGATTGTTTCTGGGGGCAGGTGCTTCAGGATTGCTTGACCAACATTGCTGTCACCTGGTGTTTTCTTTTTGGTTTTGTCCAGTGCTTGTGCGACTTCTGTTGGGGTGAAAGGAGCAGTGAGGGTGTGGTCTTGTGTGAGAGTGGAGGTATCTATTGTGTTGTCAGGAGTTGTTCTGTCGTGAAGTGTTTGCATGTGTGTGGTGATGTTGTTTATGTGGTTTAAGATGTACCTTTGTTGTGTGGGGGGGTGTGGGTGGAAAATGTGTTCCCAGTGTTGTTTTAGTGTTTGTGCTACGTCGGCTGGCTCATTGATTTTCCTACCATTTACTAGCAGGTGATCAAAGGGGGGTTTTGCAGTTCCTTTCAGCTTGGCGATCCTTTGCCAAAATTCTCGGGGGTTATGTGTTCTGTGTTCCTGGGCAGCCTCTACGAGTTTTGCCCAGTGAACCTCATGGTCTTGACGGAGGCTGTGGATGATGTGTGTTCTTAGTGTGGAGATGTCTGTGTAAACTGGTGCTAGGTTAAGTTTGTTTAGTTCGAATCGTGTCCTGTAGCAGTGAAGTAGGCGTCGAGTTTTTATGGAGGGTGTGAAGGAGTATTTTCTCTTGAACCGGTGTTTAGGAATGTGGGTATCTGCTATGGCGGTGATAGTGTTGAAAAGGTGTGTCCAGGTTTCCTCAATCATCCTAGTGGGTTGGTGTTCGAGGTTGAGAGTGTATTGTTGTTCAGAGAGTGTTTTCTTGAAGGCATCCCAATCTGCGTGTTGATACTGGTATTGAGGTGAGGTTGCTGGGAGGAGGATGGGATTGTTGGAGAGGTGAAGAGTGATGGGAATGTGGTCTGAGCCTGATAGGGGGCCGGGAGTGATGTGGTGTTGGAATTGGAGGGCAGGGGTGTTGGTGATGACGATGTCTGGAGTGCCTTTGCCGTGAGCAGCGTAGAATGTGGGGAAGAAAGGGCCAATGTGGTGAAGGTTTTTGTGAGTGACCAAAGCGTGTAGTTGTTGGCCATGGGGGTCGATGCGGTTGTGTTGGAATGCGGTGTGGTGTGCATTGAGGTCGGCCATTAGTATTACAGGTAGGTGTGAGTTGTTAAAGATTGAGTTTAGGTCTGTGAAGGGGATAAGCGAGTTAGGTCTTGAGTATGCTGTGCAGATGATAATCTGTCCGTGTTGAGTGTCGATCTTGGCGGCCATGAAGTGTTTGAAGGCAAAGTTGGTGATGAATTCGTGTTTCATGGAGGATCTGATGAGGATTGCAACGCCCTCGAATAGTTCGTGGGGTGATTGTCTGCTTGTGTAGCCGAAGTGCTTGATTTTGGTGTCTGTGCATATTGAGTTGAGGAGGAGGATGTCTGGGTTATGTTCTTGTAGAGTATATATATGGCGCCTGCTTCTGGAGGATATGCCATTGTGCCAGGCCAGTATACGGCGGATCATTATTCTTAGTTATGCAGTATTACTTGCGGCGTGGCTACTTTGCGATTTCATGATAGCGCATATTACCCAGATAACTGCATAACGCATATTTGCAACATTCATCTGGCAGCATTCTTTACGCCACTGATGGTTAACACGTGGCGTTTGGGGGTGAGGTGAGGTGTGGTTAGGTGAAGTGAGGTGAGGTCACGTCGCTTTAATCTGTCGTTTCCACACCTGGTCATGACTCATTGGACCAGTGAGTTAGTCAGTCAGGAGCAGTGCTGCTGTGTGGAGCTACTCTCTTCTGCACCAATCGTCTCGTGTGATGTAGAAAGGGTGTTCTCAGAATATAAAGCTATGCTGACAGACAACAGGCGGGGTTTTAACTTTGAGAACTTACGCCACCATGTCATCATCAAATGCAACCACAATCTGTAATGTCTGAAAATATGTCGGTCTATAATGTAAATACATGTTCATATATATTTTTTGAAGCACTTTCACATATATATGTTAAATACATTACGTATATTGCTTAATAAACATTAACATTAGTTTATATTAACTATTTTGTTTCCGTATAACCTGCATTCTTGGCTTTATAAGTGACATTTTTAGTGCATATAAATGCATATTTCCCCTGTTTTTAGTGCATATTTGCATGCATATTTCATGGTTTTTTAGTGCATAACTATCCGGGCCCTAGTGATCATGTTGTATAATTTGTTCTTGGTTACTTATATGAGATTGAAATTCTGGGGTGCAGGGATGAGGTCTAAATTGTCGAGTGACTGTGAGCGTGGTCTGAGTGTGGAGTATGCAGGTGAGGGATGGGCGGTTACGTGACTATGTGTGGGGGAGTCGGGAAGATGAGGGGAGTGTACTAGGTTCGTGTCGTGGTTGATTTCTGTTTCCTTTGGGGTAGTGCCGTATAGATTTACTTTGATTATTGATTTAGTTGGATGTGTGTATTGTATAATTCTTTTGCTGTCAGGTGTATAGGGAGAAAGGGGGGTGGTGTTCTTCCTCTTTGGTCTAGGGGTCTTGACCACTAGTTCTGTGGGGGGATGGGCTGCCATTTTACTCTTGGGAGTCTGAGGTGTTAGGGGAGGATTGGGTTTTGTTTGGGTGTTTGTGGTCCGGGAGTTCAACGTAGTCATGTGGGAGAAGTCGGGTGTAGGCAAGGTCGAGGTGGAGGGGCCGGGAGGTTTTGGACTGATTACTCTGGGGGGTGAGGTAATGGTAGATTGGTGAGATAAGTCAGGTGTGGGCATGGCAGAAGTGGAGGGGTGAAGGGAGATTACAGTGGATTCTCTGGGGGGTGGGGGGGGCATGTTGGTACGGTTGGAGATGGCGGTAGTGGGGAAGATGAGGTCGGGACCGGTTCTGAAGGAGTCGGGAATGTTTATGGTAGGGAGGCCGTTAGCCTTCAAACCCTCAATTACCAGATTTAGAAAAAGTGATCTATTACCGTTGCTTAGGGAATGTGCCAGAAGTATGATGGTGGTGATTTTTGCGTCAGTGTCGGGGGAAGGGAGGGGGGCGGTCAGGTTGTTGGTCCAGCAAGTGCGGGTGGAGAGAGTCGTGGGAGTAGGGATTGAGTGGTGGGGAGGAGGAGGAGGTGCAGTGGGAGGTGAGGGTAGGCGTAGGCGGGGAGGGAGAGGTGTTGTGCTGTTGTTGAGTCTGATTTGGCACTTGTTGCTGACGGCAGAGTGTGGGCCTTTACAATTGCAGCATCTAGTAACAGTGGCAGTGCAGTTTCTGTATGAGTGGCCTTGATTTGCACATTTTGAACAGGTTAGTGAGTTACTGCAACGGTTGGTGGTATGTCCAAATTGATAGCAGTTGTAGCATTGGTGGACTGGGATGTAGTGTTGGAATTCGATGTTTCGTGAGGGGATGATGTTATTGCCGAATTTAATTCCGTTGGATTTCAATTTGATAGCGTCAGTTTGTGTAGCTGTAGTGATTTTCAACATGGGGAGAGTTCCCATCCGGGCTGCATATGTCATTTGGGAGGTGTTGTGTGTGTTGAGTTCTGTCAATAGGTTAGGATTGTCAAGGATATGGGGGATGATTTTTCTACATATGAGGGTGCATTTTGCGCGGTATTCGGGTGAGCTGAGGACCGTTAAGCCATTGTCTTTTAGTTTTTTGTTCAATGCTGGGGAGTGGAATAGGTCGGCGTCTTCGTCATTCTGTACAAATAGTTTGATAATGTCGTCATTGGTGAAGGAACGTATTTGGAAGATCAAAGTCAGCTGAAAAATGAGTGAAGCGAGGTCTGTGCACTGTTGGATGGTACGGTCCACTTTGAGTTTAATTGAAGGCATGTTAACTGGTGGAATTGGAGATTTATGGAGATCTCCCCTAACAAATTGTCCCTAATTTCCTGCGCCCCTCACGTAGGGGAGGCCCTGCACTATCACAGAGGTCCCCAGGCGAATCGGCAGGCTGTGCTGACCCCCCGCCCTTCACACAAACACGCACTAGCGAGGTGTGGGGACAGAGGGCGTTTCCAGACGAATACTCCCCTGTACGTCAACTGACAGGGGAATAGGTCCTTTCACGGCACGGAAGATAAAGGTTAGAGTGGTAGAAAAAGGTCTGAAAACTTACTGCTGACTCTTTCTTCACACCAAGCCCCTCAGCAGCATTCGGGGTTCCTAAGGGAGGTCCGATACTGTAGGAGAGGCTCAATGTGTCGATTGAATCAACAGAATTGTCAGTTGGAGAATGGAGTCAGGTGCTTGTGATTTCCAAGGTTGGTGGGAAGGTGGGAGAGGTCCCAGAACTAGCGAATCAGCTATGTCCGTTTGATCTCCGGCTTCCCCGTCGCTCTGCGTGTCTGCTCTCTGTGGTGGTCCTGGCTCCAATGAGCGTACAGCCGAATCGAAAAATGCTGGTGACAGGGGGGAAGGAGGTTCAGGAGAAGAATAAAGGGAGGATTGAAGTGAATTTTAGGAGGAGAGAACAGATGCAGTGGCTAAACACCGCTTGCGTGAGGGATTATAAGATGGGGGCAGCAGCAACAACCCGGCTGGACGCGGCAGGGAGGCGACAAGACAAGGCCAGGCTAGCGTCAGGTCAAGCGTCAGGTCAAGCGTCAGGTCAGGCGTCAGGTGCGTGTTGGGTTGGGCAATGGATGTTCAGTGCTTGGTCGGCTTGATTGTGTTTTGGTTTCTTGTGTGGAGGGGATGTCTTGGTCTTCTTAGCTTGATGTCGATTTTCTTCTCTCTCTCCTTCTCTTCTTGCTCTCTTGAATTGTCCATTCGTTTGTGTTTGGGTCTTCTTGTTCGTCTTCCTCGTATTTTAAGTCCTCATAGGTGTGGAAGAATTCAGAGAGGGAGAGGTTGACCACGTGGGCTTCAGCACCACTGGCCGCGTGGGCTTCAGCACCACGGGCCACGTGGTGTTCTTGGTTCTGTGTGGTGGGCTGCTTCTGTTGAGTTTTCTTTTCTTGGTTTTTCTTTACTGCTGGTTTTTCTTTTCTTGGGAGCGTACAGCAAGGAGGGCCTCTTTGTAGCTCAGTTTTTTCTCAAGACGAGCCTTGGCTACCCTGCATTCCTCCTTCCATCTGGGGCAGGTCCGGTCGGCGGAGGAGTGTGGGCCACCACAGGCAACGCATTTTTTCTCTGTGTTGGGGCAGGCCGTGTAGCGGTGTCCAGGGCTGCCACACATGGAGCAGGTGTCTTCCTGCGCCTCACACTTGTTTACAGTGTGTCCATAGTGCTGGCATTTGTAACACCGTTTCGGTCTGCAGTAGGGCTTGACTGGCATAGTTACCCACGCCAGTTGAGCTTCCTTGGGTAGGGTGGAGTGGTGTCCGATGAGGGCAGTGGTGTCGGACAGCTTCTTCACAACTTGGAGCTGCTGCTCCTTGAGGAGCTCACTCAGCTCTGCTTTGTCCATGTGGGCAATTTCGGCGTGGGAGATTACACCCAGCTTCAAGTTGTCCCACATGAAGGCAAACATTTTAAAAGGAATGCCGTTGATGTCTGGGATCTCCGCGAGTTGAGCGGGCATGCCCATCTCGGCGAAGGTGATCTTGATGTCACCATGGAGCTTTAGGCGTTCTACCTTGGTGACCCCCACGATCCCATTAGCTTCGAAAAACTTCTGGAGAACTAGGAGGTTTAGTTTCTTGGGGCAGGTCGGCGTGTCCGGACGTATCCGCGCCACGTTAACAAACTCGTATCCGTTCATGGTGAGGGAGAGAGAGTGCCGAAGAAGAAAGAAAAATGCTAGTGACAGGGGGGAAGGAGGTTCAGAGGAAGAATAAAGGGAGGATGGAAGTGAATTTTAGAAGGAGAGAACAGGTGCAGTGGCTAAACACCGCTTGCGTGAGGGGGTAGGCAAAATGCCCTGAGGGTGCAACAACAACAACAATCAGGACGAGGCAGAGGGAGGGCGGGAGCAGGTCCGAGCAAGCAAAGGGCCAACGCAGGTGTTCTGATTGTCGTCTTAGCTCGGGCAGTGTTGGCAGAGCGTAGGAAGAACCGCCCCGCCACGGCGGCGGCGCAAGCCGAGAAACGCAAGTGGACGGACGCACAGGCACACACGATCAAAGCAAACAGAGAAGGTGAAAATATAGAAATTTTGCTAGTCGTAGGGTTGTTTGGATAAAGATGAAGGTAAAGTCTTTGAGCTATGTCAAAGAGGAACGGAGCGAGTTGGAGGAAGGGTTTTTGAATCTTTGAGCTTGAAATGTCAAAGTATTCATAGTAAGGAAGGATGAGCGTATCGTAGGAGAGTTTTTAGTAATAGCAGCAGACAGATTTGAGCTTTTTTGTCAAATTATGAACGGAGACGAGAATGAGATATAGGCTGAATGGTTTCAGTCTTGAGTTAGGTCGATTTTATTGAGAATTTGATGTCACAGACGTTGGGTATGTTTTAATTTGTTTCTGAGAGTTGTGGGTCTTTCAGCTATGTCAGAGAGAAATGGAGAGAGTTGGAGGAAGAGTTTTGAATCTTTGAGCTTGAAATGTCAAAGTATTCGTAGTAAGGAAGGATGAGTGTATCGTAGGAGAGTTATTTAGTAATAGCAGGGGACAGATTTGAGCTTTGTCAAATAGTGAACGGAGATGAGAGTGAGATATAGGTTGTTTGGTTTCAGTCTTGAGTTAGGTCGATAATGTTGACAGTGGCTGGTATAGAGGTTGGGTATGTTTGATTTGGTTTTGGAGAGTTGTGGTGTTATGAGAGGCTTTGTCTGGCGGGGGTGGGGGAGTTTGTGTTTGGGGATTGGCGGGGGTGGAGGTTGTATGTTGAGTTGAGGTGAATTACTTTTTTGCTTCGGGGGGGTTGTTGTGTGAGTGTGTATGCGTTTGCGTGGAAATGTAGTAAGGGGAGAGGGGGAGGGTTAGGATAATTGATATAAGGTCAGGTATGGTTCGGTTGTCGGGAGGAGGGGGGAGGAGAGGAGAGGAGAGGGGAGGCGAGGAGAGGAGAGGGGGGCTTTGGAGGTTGTTGGGTTAATTTCTAGTATGGAAGGATTCTTTAGTGTGATATGATTTTGTTGCTAAATGAATAGTTGTATTGAGTCATAGGTTTTTTTTTTTTTTTTTTTTTTTTTTTTTTTAGGAGGGTCGAAGGGGCTTGTTAGAAAGGTCGGGTATATTAAGTTTTTGTTTTGGGAGGATTAGGTGTTGATTAGTGATTGGATAGTGAGTTAGGTTTTTTTTTTGGAGGATTGTGAGTACGATTGGGTGGGTTAAGTTTTTCTTTTGGGAGGATTGAAGGTGTTGATTAGTGATTGGATGGAGAGTTAGCATTTTTTTTTTTTTTTATAGGAGGGATTGTGAGTAAGGTTGGGTGGGTTAAGTTTTTCTTTTGGGAGGATTGTAGGTTTTGTTAGTAGTTGGCAGAGTTGGGTTAATCATTGCATTCTTTCTTCCCTTTGGCTAGTAAAGGACTTCTGCAATTGCGGTAGGCTCTTGCAGGTATTGTGAGTTCTGGCCCCATTCTTGAGGGAGAGGGTTTGTGTACAGGTACATTGCACCCCTCCCCGACCTTATTGGCTAAAGGAGGCGTTCAATGTCGTCTGCAATTTGGTACCGTTTTTATTAGGTAACATTCTTGAGGGAGAGGGCTTGCGTACAGGCACTGTGGAACTCTCCCCGACCTTATTGGCTAAGGGAAACGTACATGTCATCCGAGTTAGTATGGGATGGGTAAGTTAGGTATTTGTTTTGGGAGGAGTGATAGGGTGTGGTTAGTTAATGGTAGAATGGTTATTTTTTATTTTGTGTGGGATTGCTAGTAACGGCTGGGTAAGTTAGGTTTTTATTTTGGGAGGAGTGATAGGGTGTGGTTAGTTAACGGTAGAATGGTTATTTTTTATTTTGTGTGGGATTGCTAGTAACGGCTGGGTATGTTAGGTTTTTATTTTGGGGGGATTGTTAGGGTCTTTTCTTTTCTTTTGTTTGGGGGGGGAGTGTTAGTGCAGGTTGAGTGGGTTAGTTTTATTTTTTTTTTTTTTTTTTTTTTTTTGAGTGGTCTTGAGTTTGAGTTAGGTGGCGGGGTTTGGAGTGAAGGGGGAGGGAATCGTTGGGTGAGGGTTAAGGAGAGGTTAGGTTTAATTTGGGGGGGAAATTTTTTTGGGTGTGGTTATAGGGAAGTTATTAATACAAGGGAGGTGGGAGGGGAGTGTTTGGTCTGTTTAGTATGGAGGGATTTCTGTCTCTGAATCTGCGTGGGAGTATGATGTTGTCGAAATAATCCTCCCATTGAGGGTAATTAGTGAGGAGTGATTCTATTTGTTTGTCACCTAGTTGTCTCCAGTAGATGTTAAGTGGGGGGACGGAGCTGAGTTCATGTAAATGACTATTTCGGGTGAAGGATGACCAGTGTGTGTTATGGATGAATCTTAGTGCTTTGTTTTGAATGACTTGAAGTTTCTTGGCGCTTGATGGTGGTGCTAGCTGGAGTGTGTTAGGTGCATAAGTCAATAGTGGGCGTATGAGGGCTTTGAATAGGTGTGTTTTGGTTTTGATTGATGCGGTTCTGAATCTGTATATATTCCCGAGTGTTTTCTTTGCGATCAAAGCCTTCATATTGGTGTGTAGTGTCATGGTGAGGGTGTTGTTGAATGTGACTCCTAGGATTGTGTTTGTTCGTTTGATAGTTATAGGTGAAGGGTAGGCGATGTAGGGGTTTAGGTAAATGTGACGTGGTTGTCGTCTTTTGGTGCCGAAGTAGGTGATTTGTGCTTTGTTCGGGTTGGTTTGTATTCGCCATCGGAGTTCCCATTGTGTAACTTGTTCGAGTTCCCTGTTAGCTTTGTCTGTTAGGTGATCAAGAGTTCTGTGTCTGACTAGTTGGGTTACATCGTCGGCGTACTGTATTGTCAGAGAGTCGATGTGTAAGGGGTCGGGTAAGTCGTTTGTGTAAAGAATGTATAGTGTTGGGGACAGGACTGATCCTTGTGGGACTCCTGCATGCAGTGTGAAGTGGTCAGAGTAGGCAGGTGTGACTTTTATCCTCATTTTTCTGTCTGTTAGGAAGTTACATAGTAATTGTTGTGATTTTTGAGGGAGGTTAAAATTGGTGCATATCTTGTACTTTAATCCATCGTGCCAAACTGTGTCGAAGGCTTTTTGTACGTCTTTTGTAATGAGTGCTATCTTGTATGCATCTTTGTTCATGTGGAGGTAGTTTGTGATTATATTGAGTGCGTCTTGAGTTGAGTGGTGTGCTCTGAAGCCGAACTGCTTGTAGGACAGTAGTTGTTCATCTTCAAGGTGGTATCTGAGGCGGGTGTTGTATAGTCTTTCAAAAGTTTTGCCTAAGACTTCTAGTATGCTGATCGGTCTGTAGTTTTGAGGATCTGTTGGGTTTTTGTTTGGTTTAGGTATCATGACGGCTGTGGCTGTCTTAAAGAGCTTTGGGAAGTATCCTGTAGCCAGTTGGGTGTTGTAGAGGTATGTAATGGCTGTGATTGTTTCTCGGGGCAGGTGCTTCAGGATTGCTTGACCAATATTGCTGTCACCTGGAGTTTTCTTTTTGGTTTTGTCCAGTGCTTGTGCGACTTCTGTTGGGGTGAAAGGAGCAGTGAGGGTGTGGTCCTGTGTGAGAGTGGAGGTATCTATAGTGTTGTCAGGAGTTGTTCTGTCGTGAAGTGTTTGCATGTGTGTGGTGATGTTGTTTATGTGGTTTAAGATGTACCTTTGTTGTGTGGGGGGGTGTGGGTGGAAAATGTGTTCCCAGTGTTGTTTTAGTGTTTGTGCTACCTCGGCTGGCTCATTGATTTTCCTACCATTTACTAGCAGGTGATCAAAGGGGAGTTTCGCAGTTCCTTTCAGCCTGGCGATCCTTTGCCAAAATTCTCGGGGGTTATGTGTTCTGTGTTCTTGGGCAGCCTCTACGAGTTTTGCCCAGTGAACCTCATGATCTTGACGGAGGCTATGGATGATGTGTGTTCTTAGTGTGGAGATGTCTGTGGAAACTGGTGCTAGGTTAAGTTTGTTTAGTTCGAATCGTGTCCTGTAGCAGTGAAGTAGGCGTTGAGTTCTTATGGAGGGTGTGAAGGAGTATTTTTTCTTGAACCGGTGTTTAGGAATGTGGGTATCTGCTATGGCGGTGATAGTGTTGAAAAGGTGTGTCCAGGTTTCCTCAATCATCCTAGTGGGTTGGTGTTCGAGGTTGAGAGTGTATTGTTGTTCAGAGAGTGTTTTCTTGAAGGCATCCCAATCTGCGTGTTGATACTGGTATTGAGGTGAGGTTGCTGGGAGGAGGATGGGATTGTTGGAGAGGTGAAGAGTGATGGGAATGTGGTCTGAGCCTGATAGGGGGCCGGGAGTGATGTAGTGTTGGAATTGGAGGGCAGGGGTGTTGGTGATGACGATGTCTGGAGTGCCTTTGCCGTGAGCAGCGTAGAATGTGGGGAAGAAAGGGCCAATGTGGTGAAGGTTTTTGTGAGTGACCAAAGCGTGTAGTTGTTGGCCATGGGGGTCGATGCGGTTGTGTTGGAATGCGGTGTGGTGTGCATTGAGGTCGGCCATTAGTATTACAGGTAGGTGTGAGTTGTTAAAGATGGAGTTTAGGTCTGTGAATGGGATACGCGAGTTAGGTCTTGAGTATGTTGTGCAGATGATAATCTGTCCGTGTTGAGTGTAGATCTTGGCGGCCATGAAGTGTTTGAAGGCAAAGTTGGTGATGAATTCGTGTTTCATGGAGGATCTGATGAGGATTGCAACGCCCTCGAATAGTTCGTGGGGTGATTGTCTGCTTGTGTAGCCGAAGTGCTTGATTTTGGTGTCTGTGCATATTGAGTTGAGGAGGAGGATGTCTGGGTTGTGTTCTTGTATGAGGAGAGAGATGGCATGTCTGTTTGAGTGATATGCTCTACAGTTGTATTGCATAATGGTGATCATGTTGTATAATTTGTTACTTATATGAGATTGAAATTCTGGGGTGCAGAGATGAGGTCTAACTTGTCGAGTGACTGTGAGCGAGGTCTGAGTGAGGTGTATGTAGGTGAGGGATGGGCGGTTACGTGACTGTGTGTGTCGGGGAGTCGGGAAGAGGAGTGGAGTGTGCTAGGTTCGTGTCGGGGTTGTTTCCTGTTTTCTTTGGGGTAGTGCCGAATAGATTTACTTTAATTATAGATTTAGTTGGATGTGTGTATTTTATAATTCTTTTGCAGTCAGGTGTGTAGGAAGAAAGGGGGGAGGTGTTT
Organism: Homarus americanus; assembly: GCF_018991925.1. Classification (NCBI taxonomy): domain Eukaryota; kingdom Metazoa; phylum Arthropoda; class Malacostraca; order Decapoda; family Nephropidae; genus Homarus; species Homarus americanus. The sequence continues at coordinate 6,868 of NW_024725831.1, read as the reverse complement.
TTCCTCTTAGGCCTAGTGGTCTTGACCACCATTTCAGTGGGGGGATGGGCAGCCATTTTATTCTTGGGAGTCTGAGGTGTTAGGGGAAGATTGGGTTTGGTTCGGAGTTTGGAGGTTCGGGAGTTCATCGTAGTCGTGTGGGAAAAGTCAGGTGTAGGCAAGGTCAAGGTGGAGGGGTCGGGAGGTTTTCGACTGATTACTCCGGGGGGTGAGGTAATAGTAGGTTGGTGAGATAAGTCAGGTGTGGGCATGGCAGAAGTGGAGGGGCGGAGGGAGATTGCAGTGGCTTCTCTGGGGGGAGGGGGTGGCATGCTGGTCCGGTCGGGGATGGGGGCAGTGGGGAAGATGAGGTCGGGACCGGTTCTGAAGGAATCAGGAATGTGTATGGTAGGGAGGCCGTTCTCCCTCAAACCATCAATTGCCAGTTTCAGAAAAAGAGACCTGTTTCCGTTGCTTAGGGTATGTGCCAGAAGTATGATGGTGGTGATTTTTGCGTCCATGTCGGAGGAGGGTGGGGGGGCGGTCACGTTGTTGGTCCAGCAAGTGCGGGTGGGGAGGGCCGAGGCAGTAGGGAGTGAGTGGTGGGGAGGTGGAGGTGGTGCTGTAGGAGGTGATCGGCGGGGAGGGAGTGGTGTTGTGCTATTGTCGAGTCTAATTTTGCACTTGTTGCTGATGGCAGCGTGAGTGCCTTTGCAGTTGCAGCATTTTGTTACCGTGGCAGTGCAGTTTCGGTATGAGTGGCCTTGATTGGCACACTTTGAGCAGGTTATTGTATTACTGCAACGGTTGGTGTTGTGCCCGAATTGATAGCAATTAAAACATTGGTGTACCTGTATGTAATGTTGAAATTCAATGTCTCTTGAGGGGATGATATTGCTGCCGATTTTAATTCCGTATGATTTTAATTTGATGGCGTCAGTTTGAGTAGCCGTAGTGATTTTTAACATGGGGAGAGTTCCCATCCGGGCTGCATATGTCATTTGTGGGGTGTTTTGTGAGTTGAGTTCTGTCAATAGGTTAGGGTTGTCAAGGATCTGAGGGATGACTTTTCTACATATGAGGGTGCATTTTGCGCGGTATTCGGGTGAACTGAGGACCGTTAGGCCATTGTCCCTCAGTCTATTGTTCACTGCTGGGGAGTGGAATAGGTCGGCATCTTCATCAGTTTGTACAAATATTTTGACAATGTCGTCATTGGTGAAGGAACGGATCTGAAATATACATGTCAGCTGGAAAATGAGTGAGGCGAGGTCGGTGCACGGTTGGATGGTACGGTCCACTTTGATTTTAATTGAAGGCATGTTACCTGTTTGATTTGGAGATTTATGGAGATCTCCCCTAACAGTCCCTAATTTCCTGCGCCCCTCACGTAGGGGAGGCCCTGCACTATCACAGGGGTCCCCAGGCGAATCGGCAGGCTGTGCTGTCCCTCCACCCTTCACACAAACACGCACTAGCGAGGTGTGGGGGACAGAGGGCGTTTCCAGACGAATACTCCCCTGTACGTCAGCTGACAGGGGAATAGGTCCTTTCACGGCACGGAAGAGAAGGATTAGAGTAGAAGAAAAAGGTCTGAAAACTCACTGCCGACTCTCTCTTCACACCAAGCCCCTCAGCAGCATACGGGGTTCCTAAGGGAGGTCCGATACTGTAGGAGAGGCTCAATGTGTTGATTGAATCAACAGAATTGTCAGTAGGAAAATGGCGGTTAGGAGCTTGGGTTTTCCAGGGTACGTGGGAAGGTGGGATAGGTCCAATGTCTAGCCAATCAGCTGTGACTGTTCCTTCTCCGGCTTCCACTTCGCTCTGACTTCTACTGCTCCTGATTGCGACTGCTCCCGACTGCGACTGGCGACTCACTGAAAAGCTGGTAATCGCGCACCATTTGGTGGGTGTAGGTGGCGTGCTGTGGACGCAGCGGTAGTATCGTTCATCCAAGGCCGTCCCTCCCTCTTGGAGGTGGGGCGTAGCTTGCGGATGACGCATGCGGCACTCGTGGCCAATGAGGTGGCCACTGAGGTGGAGAATGTCTGTATATAAGCCCGCCCGCCTGCCGGGCCGCCCGTATTGACTATTTCGTCGTCGAGATGGCCCGTACTAAACAGACTGCCCGCAAGTCCACTGGAGGCAAGGCTCCACGGAAGCAGCTTGCCACCAAGGCAGCTCGCAAGTCCGCCCCAGCCACCGGTGGTGTCAAGAAGCCCCATCGTTACAGGCCCGGAACCGTCGCCCTTCGTGAGATCCGTCGTTACCAGAAGAGCACAGAGCTACTCATCAGGAAGCTGCCCTTCCAGCGCCTGGTGCGTGAGATCGCCCAGGATTTCAAGACTGACCTGCGCTTCCAGTCGTCTGCCGTCATGGCTCTGCAGGAAGCCTCTGAGGCTTACCTGGTGGGTCTTTTCGAGGACACCAACCTGTGTGCCATTCACGCCAAGCGCGTTACCATCATGCCCAAGGACATCCAGCTGGCCCGGCGCATCCGCGCAGAGCGTGCTTAAGTCCTCTTCCTTGGGGAAAAACAAAAAGCACAACAAAACCTACCAGACATCTATAACTCGGCCCTTCTCAGGGCCAAAGAACTGTTCTGAAGATAATTTTCATGACAATCGAAATGGTTGGTGGTAGGAGAGCGTTAATTTCGGTTACCCAAATCGCCTAACGGTAAGTTGGTAACAGTCGTGCAGGCACGAATGTATAGTAGGTCATCAATTCGGGAGGTGGGTGGGGGCAAAAAACAAGAGCTAGTAACAAATTAATATATAAAGAATAAGTAAGTAAATAAATAACTAAAATAAAAGAAAATTCAATAAAATAAAATAAAATGAATTGTTTACATGAAATAGGCGTGCTGCAAACAAGAAATGAAGCCCAAACACACTCCATGTATGTCACTTTGCAGTGGGTGTAAAAGTACTCCACGCAGAATTTATTTATTTATTTATAATGTTTCGATTTAGTCCTGTTTCTACGCCAATAGAGAATGCAGATTATTATAATTTTTTTTTATTTATTTCCCTCTCAATATATCACTGTCGGTAACTGTCTCTTTAACATGTAACTGTGGCTCCGATGGAGCCGATTAAGTTGTAGTAGTGGGATGGCGTGTTTGTTGTGCACAAGTAACCTCTTACTTGGAAGAGGTGTACTTGGTGACAGCCTTGGTGCCCTCAGACATGGCATGCTTGGCCAGTTCACCGGGCAGCAAGAGTCGGACAGCTGTCTGGATTTCCCGACTTGTAATGGTGGAGCGTTTGTTGTAGTGCGCCAGGCGGGAAGCCTCGGCAGCGATGCGCTCGAAGATATCGTTCACGAAAGAGTTCATGATGGACATAGCTTTGGAGGAGACTCCTGTGTCGGGGTGCACTTGCTTCAGTACCTTGTAGATGTAGATGCTGTAGCTTTCCTTCCTCCTGCGCTTCTTCTTCTTGTCACCCTTGGCAATGGCCTTCTGGGCCTTTCCAGCCTTCTTGGCAGCCTTTCCGGAAGTTTTGGGAGGCATGGCGGCACGGTTACTCGTGGCGCGGAGCGAGAGAATTGAAAACTGGCCCGACTAACTTTTCCTTATATACCGAGCGGGCCGCTCAGGATCAGACTGGCTGCAGCTACGGCTCTCTTACATTGGTTGGGTCCGCGAGACGGCCACCTGGCCTGATCCTGAGCTTGGTATAAAAGACCAAGGTGGCCCGAGGAAATTTAACTCCTATCACGAAAAGCAGCAGCAGCAACATGTCAGGACGCGGCAAGGGAGGCAAAGTGAAGGGCAAATCAAAGTCCCGTTCTAGCAGGGCCGGACTCCAGTTCCCCGTGGGTAGAATCCACCGTCTCTTGCGTAAGGGCAACTATGCTGAGCGCGTTGGTGCAGGTGCCCCTGTGTACCTTGCAGCCGTCATGGAGTACCTGGCAGCAGAAGTGCTCGAGCTGGCCGGTAACGCCGCCCGCGACAACAAGAAGACCCGCATTATCCCACGTCATCTTCAGCTTGCCATTCGCAATGACGAGGAGCTGAACAAGCTCCTGTCTGGAGTCACCATTGCCCAAGGGGGTGTCCTTCCTAACATCCAAGCTGTGCTCCTCCCAAGAAGACAGAGAAGAAATAAGAACCCAAGGTTCGTTCACACAAGACAACCTAACCAAACAGGCTCCTTTCGGAGCCACAGGATATCACTTAAAGAGAGAAATATACGACATCAACGTTTTGCAGGATAACACTCTATTTTACGTGTAATTAGCATAGTATTGTGGAAATTGAGTGAAATTGTTTTTGAATGGTGTAGATGTGAAGGGGTACTGCGGGGGCCTGGGGTGGGGGACTTAAACGGGACTTAGAAGGGCGCAAGAAGCAGCAGCAGCAGCAGCTTTAGCAGCAGCAGCAAGGGAGGCGACCTTATTTTCACTCTGGTTCATTGACAGTACACATTTACCAGCAGCATACATTGGAGTCATATTCTAACTGTTGACTAATCAGTGTGTGGGCTAGCCAATTTGGGATAAACAGCAAGAATGTAATGTCCTCAATGAAGTAATGACATAGTTCAAGATGTCTTTGACAGTGTCACATTCAATAATATAGTGCTTTAAAGGTGTATCACAAAGTTTACATGCTGAGTGTTCCGGTATGGGTACAGCGTTACTAACTAGCCAGATGTGTCTGTATCCTAACCTAATTCTGGCCACGACTACATCACACAGGCAAGTTGTTTGGACACTCTTCCTAGCCCTCTTGGTCCCTGTTCACCTACCTACTGTAGCAGTAAGTAGGTACCTGTTGTAAATCGAAAGGTTGCCAATTCGTAATCATGGAAAGTTGATTGAGCTTCTAAACTTGAACTGACATAATCCGAGGAGTGGTGATCCGAGGATCACAGACACTATCTCTCCCACTACAAATCCCTTCCTAACCTCCTGCTCCTTCCTCTGTCCTCCCCAAATTTAACCATGCTATCGCAAAGGTAATAATACAGGTAGAGACAACAACATATTTTCCTATTGTCTTATTATATATTAATAACAGAAACGCTGCCGCCATCCCGGAGGCTATACATTGTCTCACTGTTCATTACCTCCACAATTCTTCCTCTTACTTCTTCTTCCATCAATACTTTATTAACGGTGTATGTAAGTTTCACCATGTATTGCACTACAGCGGTAGAGCAAAGTATATTTTGTTAGCAATAAACCAAAAGCATATTTTATGGCCTAATCATCACTACATAGAACACCACCCACAAAGCATGATACTAGTAGACCACAAACTGCTATAAACACCCAAAGCATATTTTATTGCCTAATCATCACTACATAGAACACCACTCATAAAGCATGATACTATTAGACCACAAACTGCTATAAACCCCAATAATATAATAGACTATACTAGTGACTATAATTGTGTTACCCAATATTTTACGAAATAATACTATAAAACATAATAATAAACACACTATTAGTGTATATTAGTTGAATGCACAATCTGATGAGAAGTAAAAAAAAAAACAACAACATAACAATAACCTATAAAGAGTGTAGAGTATTTTTGTGCAAACTATTATACTAGTAAATGGTCTAAGATAACTGTATGTGAAGGAAAAGGTGTGCTCTCCACTCAAACTTTCTTTTTATGAAATCTCCAACTCCCCAGCTGAGCGGTACGCCCAATGGGAAACAAAACGTGGCACATAACACGCCGCCCGCCAGCTCTGGCTCGGTGAATAGGAATCAGTAATCGGGCGGATTATAAACAACACCGCCGCCAATGTGCTCCTCCCATCTCTGAGGAAATCTGGTGGGCAACTTAGTATTATATTAGTATGTAATAATAATAACAATAATAAAAATAATAATAATAATAATAATAATACTAATAATAATAAGAATAATAATAATATTAATAATAATAATATTAATAATAATAACATGCAATTACATTTTATAACACATACTAACAAAATAGTGTATAGCCTACTATACTTAACTATAATAGGTTAGGTTGCGTAGGAGGATCTAAAAAGTACAGTAGTATATACACACACACACACACATACATATAGACAACAAACTAAATTAGAAACCACACGTCAGTGAAGTTATCCAATCCTCCAGTTTCTGTCTCCACCTCCTACGCCGACTCAAGTCCCTCGGTGTTCCTGCACACGAGCTCCTCAGTGTTTACACAACATTCATACTTCCCAAGCTCACCTATGCCTCCTCCACCTGGTCTTCCTCCCTAAATGCCACACAACGTAAACACCTAGAAAAAGTGCAAAAGAGGCCATGCAAGATTATTCTCTACCCTTCCTACTCCACATATCAAGAAGCGCTCAACACACTGACCGACCCTTTAGACTCTCACTGACCATCACCACGACCTCATCTGCAAATTTGGTAAGAAGCTTCTACACCATCCCCGACACCGGCTCCTACTACCACCTGAGATCCCTAGTCCGAGAATTGCTCTTCGACACCACAACCGCATCCAGCCCATACGTGCACGAACTGATCTCTATAAGAACAGCCCAGTCCCAACCATTGTAAAAATTATCGATAACTTGTAATAAATCAGTGTACTCACTCCCAGTAAACACTACTCCTTGCACTGTCACTATGTTGAAATGAACTGTAGTTTGAGCTTTTCCCCAGCTAGTTATTATATGTCTTATTTGTGTAACTCATGTTACTTGTATATTATTTGTAATTCGTAACCCATTCCCCAAATATGTAACTGTATATTTTCAGCCTTCTGGCTGCCAAGCACTTTCAATAAACCGTTAATTATTATTATTATTATTATTTATATGTTGGCCGATACCAACTCACTCCCCTGAACCCTCCTCCCCACCGGACTATCAGCAAGTTCTTGCCATAAGGTACT
>NW_024725830.1:0-3705 GCF_018991925.1 Homarus americanus | reverse complement strand
CAAACGTAATATTGAATAACAAGTGAGAGGATTTTGCCCTGTGTGTGTGTGTGTGTGTGTGTGTGTGTGTGTGTGTGTGTGTGTGTGTGTGTGTGTGTGTGTGTTGTATACGACCAGATGGAGTGCAATGAAATACTTGTTTATCTGGTGTTGATGGGCATACAAACTCGTTGGTGCATATTGGTGTGTGTGTGTGTGTGTGTGTGTGTGTGTGTGTGTACATTATTATACAATGATCAATGAGTGTACACATGCATGCGCCAATAATTGATAAACACAAGTTAAACAAACTAGTACACACAAGCAAACACACACAAAACCACAGTTATAACAAGCACATTAAAAATAAACAATATGCTCACAAACACTCCCAGAGAGTAAAAAAAAAAAATATATATATATATATATATATATATATATATATATATATATATATATATATATATATATATATATATATATATATATATATATATATATATATATATATATATATCACAAAAAGAAAAGAAAAAAGAATAGAGAATATAACGTGTTCACTACATGTTTCCCGCGTTTCCTGGAATGCTTTTAAATTTTGACATTTAATTTCCGGACTTGGAAGGCCCTGAGCAAGCAGCAGCCTGGTGATATGTGGAGGAAAAAAAAACTCGGGAATTTTATAATGTAACCGTGAGAAATATTAATGATTGGATATAATGTTTTCTGTCTCTTTTGTTAATGCAAGTGTCTCTGTCTGTCTGCCTGTCTGTCTCTCTATCTTTCTCTCTTTCTTTCAGTCTCTTTTATTCTCACACTTTCTCTTTCTAACTCAGGGTCCGTCAGTCATGTAACTCAGGGTCTGTCAGTCATGTAACTCAGGGTCTGTCAGTCATATAACTCAGGGTCTGTCAGTCATGTAACTCAGGGTCTGTCAGTCATGTAACTCAACACGACGGATTAATATCTACACGGGCGGTGGGAGGGTTGACAACTGTGTCCAGACATCGGTGGGAAGGGTGGCAGGACGGGTGTAGGTGTTGGGTGTAGATGGTGATGGGTGTAGGTGATGGGTGGGGGTGATGGGTGGGGGTGATGGGTGGGAGTGATGGGTAGGGGTGATGGGTGTAGGTGATGGGTGTAGGTGATGGGTGGGGGTGATGGGTGTGGGTGATGGGTGGGGGTGATGGGTGTGGGTGATGGGTGGGGTGATGGGTGGGTGATGGGTGTAGGTGATGGGTGGGTGATGGGTGGGGTGATGGGTGAGGTGATGGGTGTGGGTGTGGTGTGGTGTGGGTGATGGTGGGGGTGATGGGTGTGGGTGATGGTGTGGGTGGGTGGGGGTGATGGGTGGGGTGAGGGTGTGGGTGATGGGTGGGGGTGGGTGGGGTGATGGGTGGGGGTGTGGGTGTAGGGTGATGGGTGGGGTGATGGGTGGGGGTGATGGGTGGGGGTGATGGGTAGGGGTGATGGGTGGGGTGATGTGGGTGTGGGTGTGTGGTGATGGTGGTGATGGGTGGGGTGATGGTGTAGGTGATGGGTGTAGGTGATGGGTGGGGTGATGGGTGGGGTGTGATGGGTGTGGGTGATGGGTGGGGTGATGGGTGGGGAGTGATGGGTGGGGTGATGGGTGTGGTGATGGGTGTGGGTGATGGTGGGGTGATGGGTGGGGGTGGGTGTGGTAATGGGTGTGGGTGGGTGGGGTTGGTGGGTGTGGGTGATGGTGAGGGTGATGGGTGGGGGTGATGGGTGGGGTGATGGGTGGGGTGATGGGTGTGGTGATGGTGAGGGGTGATGGGTGGGGGTGATGGGTGGGAGTGGGTGTAGGTGATGGGTGGGGGTGATGGGTGGGGTGATGGGTGTGGGTGATGGGTGGGGTGATGGGTGGGGTGATGGGTGTGGGTGATGGGTGTGGGTGATGGGTGTGTTGATGGGTGTACTGGGTGATGGGTGGGGTGTGGGTGGGGTGATGGTTGGGGTGATGGGTGGGGTGATGGGTGGGGGTGATGGTGGGGTGATGGGTGGGGTGATGGGTGTGGGTGGTGGGGTGTTGGTGGTGGTGGGTGTGGGTGATGGGTGGGGGTGATGGGTGGGGTGTTGGTTGTTGGTGATGGGTGTGGTGGTGGTTGTGGGTGATGGGTGGGGGTGATGGGTGGGGTGATGGGTGGGGGTGATGGGTGGGTGGGTGGGTGGGTGTTGATGGGTGGGGTGATGGGTGGGGGATGATGGGTTTGTGGTGATGGGTGTGGTGATGGGTGGGGGTGATGGGTGTGGTGATGGGTGTGGTGATGGTTGTGGTGATGGGTGGGGGTGGGTGGGGGTGATGGTGTGATGTGGGGGGTGATGGGTGTAATGGGTGGGGGTCTGTGATGTGGGTGTTTAGGTGTTGTATAGAAACAAGTGATGGCAAGGATAGAAAAGTTGTACACAAGTTCTGGGAATACTGGCCTTCACCCTCTACCGCCCGTTCTCCTTCTTCCCTCCCCTCTCTCTTCCTCCTCCCTCTCCTACCCTCTCTCTTCTCTTCCTCTCCTTTCCTCTCCTCCATATCTTCTTTTCCATCTTTTTCATCTCCTTCTATCCTTTCCTCCATCTCTCAATCCACTTCCTTCCTCCTCTTCTCCCATCCGTCCCTTCTCCCTATTCTTTTAACATCATCTCTTCTCTTTCCTCTTCACCAATGTTCTCCTACCTCCCTTCTTCATCCCCTCCACCTCCCTTCTTCCTCAACGGGATTCAAGAACAATCATCCAGTCTTCGGTAGGTCTCATTGCATTTTTTTCCTCCTCTCTACGGTTCTCTGTGGTCGGCATTTATAGGTAGTTGAAGTTGTGTAAGGGTGTGTTTGTAAGAGTCTTTTAGAGTTGCCTCACGCAACCAACTATCAGTTGAAGGGAAGTTAGCTGTCGGGATATTGGGAGACTTGTAGGTGGTCAGACTGTGTGTTTGTTTCAGGTGTAGGTTAGGTTTGGGGATCTTGGTTTAGGTTTGGGTTAGGTTTAGGGATCTTGGTTTTGGTTTTGGGTTGGTTTTGGGTTTGGTTGGGTTTGGTTGGTTTGGGTTTGTGGGTTTGGGTTAGGTTTAGGGATCTTGGTTGAGGTTTAGGTTAGGTTTAGGGATCTTGGTTGGGTTTGGTGGTTTGGGTGTTGGGGTTTGGTTGGGTTTGGGGTCATGTTTTGGGTGGTTTGTTGTTTGGTTTTTGTTTACGCTCTCGTGTTTATTATTTGTTTATCTTGTTCAAGTAGTTAGTTTTTGTTTTGTTTTTTAGATTCTTATGTTACAAAAAATTTCTTAGTTTATATTTTATTTACTTCGTTTATTGTTCCTTCGTCTGTTTGTTAATAACTTTTTACAAACTTTTCACCCTCTGTCTCTGTCTGTGTGTATGTCTGTCTGTCTGTCTCTCTTCTGTCTCTGTCTGGTCTGCCTGTCGCTGCTTGTTTGTCTGTCTATTTCTCTCGCTTTCTGTCTGTCTGTCTGTCTGTCTGTCTGTCTTCTTTTCTGTTCGTCAGTCTGTCTGTCTGTCTGGTGTCTCTTTTCTCTGTCTGTCAGTCTGTCTGTCTGTCTTTATATACCATTTAGATTAAACTCTCAGCAATTCGTGTATTCATAAAGAACTCAATATCAGTCAGATCAGTGAGGAACGTGTTCAGATGATATTGATTAGGACATGACATCCACGCCTCCACCCCCACCCCTCACCACTCTAACACTAGACACAATGAG
>NW_024725829.1:0-10207 GCF_018991925.1 Homarus americanus | reverse complement strand
CCCTGGTCGACTATAGCAAAGTCCCTTGGTCGAGTATAACAAAGTCCCTGGTTGAGTATAACAAAGTCCCTGATCAAGTATAACATATCCCATGATTGAGTATAACAAAGTCCTCTGGTCGAGCATAAAAAAGTACCCTGATCGAGTATAGCAAAATCCCCTGGTGGAGTATAACAAAGTCCCCTCATCGAGTATAACAAAGGCCCCTCATCGAGTATAACAAAGTCCATTGGTCATGTATAAAAAAGTTCCCTGATCGAGTATTACAAAGTCCCCTGGTCGAGGATAGCAAAGTCCCCTGATCGAGTATAAAAAAGCCTCATGATCGAGTATAACAAAGTCCCCTAATCGAGTATAACAAAGCCCCCTGCTCGAGTATAACAAAGTCCCCTGGTCGAGTATAGCAAAGTCCCCTGATCGAGGTTAACAAAGCCTCCTGATCTAGTATAACAAAGTCCCCTGATCGAGTATAACAAAGTCCCTTGATCTAGTATAACAAAGGCCCCTGACCGAGTATAACAAAGGCCCCTCATCGAGTATAAGAAAGTCTCCTGATCGAGTATAACAAAGCCGCCTAATAGAGTATAACAAAGTCCCCTGGTCGAGTATAACAAAGTCCCCTTATCGAGTAAAACAAAGTCCCGTAATCGAGTATAACAAAGGCCCCTGGTCGAGTATACCAAAGTCCCCTGATCAAGTGTAACAAAAGTCCCCTAATCGAGTATAACAAAGTCCCCTAATCGAGAATAAAAATGTCTCCTGGTCCAGCGTAACAAAGTCCCCTGATCGAGTATAAATAAGTCCCCTGGCCCAGTATAACAAAGTCCCTAGATCGAGCATACCAAAGTCCCCTGATCGATTATAACAAAGTCCCCCGGTCGAGTATAGCAAAGGGCCCTGATCGAGTAGGACAAAGACCTCTGATCGAGTATAACAGAGCTCCCTGGATGAGTATAACAAAGTCCCCAGATCGAGCATAAGAAAGTCCCCTAATCGATTATAACAAAGTCCCCTGATCCTAGTATAACAAAGCCCCTGGACGAGTATAACAAAGTCCCCTGAACCGAGTATAACAAAGTCCCCTGATCGAGAATAACATATCCCCTAATCGAGTATAACAAAGTCCCTGGTGGAGTATAACAAAGTCCCCAGGTCGGGTATAACAAAGTTTTCTAATCGAGGATAACATAGGCCCCTGGCCGAGTATAACAAAGTCCTCTGATCAAGTATAACAAAGTCCCCTGATCGAGGATAACAAAGTCACCTAATCAAGTATAACAAAGTCCCCTGATCGTGTATAACAAAGTACCCTGATCGAGTATAACATATCCTATGATCGAGAATAACAAAGTCCTCTGGTCTAGTATAACAAAGTCCCCTGATCAAGTATAACAAAGGCCCCTCATCGAGTATAGCACAGTCCATTGGTCAAATATAGGAAAGTCCACTGATCGAGTATGACAAAGTCCCCAGATCAAGTATAAAAGAGTACCCTGGTCGAGTATAACAAAGTCCCCTGATCGAGTGTAACAAAGTCCCCTGTTCGAGCATAGCAAAGTCCCTTGGTCGAGTATAACAAAGCCCCCTCATCGAGTATAACAAAGGCCCCTAACCGAGTATAACAAAGTCCCCTGATTGAGTATAACAAAGCCCTCTGGTTGAGTATAAGAAAGTCCCCTGATCGAGTATAACATATCCCCTGATCGAGTATAACAAAGTCCTCTGGTCGAGTATAAAAATAGTCCCCCGATCGCGTATAACAAAGTCCCCTGATCGTGTATAACAAAGTCCCCTGATCGAGTATAACAAAGGCCCTTCATTGAGTATAACAAAGTCCATTGGTCAAGTATAAAAAAGTCCTGGTCGAGTATAACAAAGTCCCCTAATCGAATAAAAAAAGTCCTCTGGTCGAGTATAAAAAAGTCCCCTGATCGAATATAACAAAGTCCCCCCCTGATCGAGTATATAACAAAGGCCCCTCATCGAGTATAACAAAGTCCATTGGTCAAGTATAAAAAAGTCCCCTGGTCCAGTATAACAAAGTCCCCTGATCGAGTATAACATATCCCTTGATCGAGTATAACAACGTCTCCTGGCCCAGTTTAACAAAGACCCTAGATCGAGCATAACAGAGTCCCCTAATCGATTATAACAAATTCCCATGGTCAAGTATAACAAAGGGCCCTGATCGAGTAAGACAAAGTCCCCTAGTCGAGCATAACAATGTCCAATGATCCTAGTATATCAAAGACCCCTGGACGAGTATAACAAAGTACCCTGAACCAAGTATAACAAAGTCCCTGATCAAGTATAACATATCCCCTGATCGAGTATAACAAAGTTCCTGGTGGAGTATAACAAAGTCCCCTGGTCGAGTATAACAAAGTTTTCTAATCGAGTATAACAAAGTCCCCTCATCGAGTATAACAAAAGCCCCTCATCGAGTCCAAAAAAGGCCCCTAATCGAGTATAACAAAGTTCCCTGATCTAGTATAGCAAAGGCCTCTGGTCGAGTATAACAAAGGCCCCTCATCGAGTATAACAAAGTCCCCTGATCGATTATAACAAAGCCGCCAAATCGAGGATAACAAAGTCCCCTGGTCGAGTATAACAAAGTCACCTGTTTGAGTCTAACATTAAGTCCCCTTATCGAGTATAACAAATTCCCCTTATCGAGTATAACAAAGTCCCCTTATCGAGTATAACAAAGTCCCCTGATCGAGTATAACAAAGGCCTCTGGTCGAGTATAACAAAGTCCCCTGATCGAGTATAACAAAAATCCCCTGATCGAGTATAACAACGTCTCGTAGCCCGTTTAACAAAGTCCCCAGATCGAGCATAACAAAGTCACCTAATCGATTATAACAAAGTCCTCTGATCGAGTATAACATATCCCCTGATCGAGTATAACAAAGTCCTCTGGTCGAGTATAACAAAGTCCCCTGATCGAGTATAACAAAGTCCCCTTGTCGAGTATAGCAAAGTCCCCTGATCGAGTATAACAAAGGCCCCTCATCGAGTATAAGATTGGTCATATATAGGAAAGTCCACTGATCGAGTATGACAAAGTCCCCTAATCAAATTCAAAAAAGTCCCCTGGTCGCGTATAACAAAGTCCCCTGATCGAGTATAACAAAGTCCCCTGGACGAGTATAACATATCCCCTGATCGAGTATAACAAAGTCTTCTGGTCGAGTATAAAAAAGTCCCCTGATTGCGTATAACAAAGTCCCCTGGTCGTGTATAAGAAAGTCCCCTGATCGAGTATAACAAAGGCCCCTCATTGAGTATAACAAAGTCCATTAGCCAAGTATAAAAACGCCCCTGGTCGAGTATAACAAAGTCCCCTGATCGTGTATAACAAAGTCCCCTGGTCAAGTATAGCATATCCCCTGATCGAATATAACAAAGTCACTGGTGGAGTATAACAAAGTCCCCTGATCGAATATAACAAATTCTCCTGGTCGAGTATAACAAAGTTTTCTAATCGAGTATAACAAAGGCCCCTCGTCGAGTATATCAAAGTCCTCTGTTTGAATATAACAAAGTCCCCTGATCGAGTATAACATATCTCCTGATCGAGTATAATAAAGTCCTCTTGTCGAGTATAACAAAGTCCCCTCATCGAGTATAACAAAGTACCCTTGTCGAGTATAAGAATGTCCCCTGATCGACTATAACAAAGGCCCCTCATCGAGTATAGCAAAGTCCATTGGTCAAATATAGGAAAGTCCACTCATCGAGTATAACAAAGTCCCCCGATCGAGTATAACAATGGCCTCTGGTCAAGTATGACAAAGTCCCCTGATCAAGAATAAAATGTCCCCTGGTCGAGTATAACAAAGTCCCCTAATCGAGTATAACAAAGTCCCCTGGTCGACTATAGCAAAGTCCCCTGGTCGAGTATAACAAGTCCCCTGGTTGAGTATAACAAAGTCCCTGATCAAGTATAACATATCCCATGATTGAGTATAACAAAGTCCTCTGGTCGAGCATAAAAAAGTACCCTTATGGAGTAAAACAATGTCCCCTGGTGGAGTATAACAAAGTCCCCTCATCGAGTATAACAAAGGCCCCTCATCGAGTATAACAAAGTCCATTGGTCATGTATAAAAAAGTTCCCTGATCGAGTATAACAAAGTCCCCTAATCGAGTATAACAAAGCCCCCTGCTCGAGTATAACAAAGTCCCCTGGTCGAGTATAGCAAAGTCCCCTGATCGAGGTTAACAAAGCCTCCTGATCTAGTATAACAAAGTCCCATGATCGAGTATAACGAATCTCCTTGATCTAGTATAACAAAGGCCCCTGACCGAGTATAACAAAGGCCCCTCATCGAGTATAAGAAAGTCTCCTGATCGAGTATAACAAAGCCGCCTAATAGAGTATAACAAAGTCCCCTAGTCGAGTATAACAAAGTCCCCTTATCGAGTAAAACAAAGTCCCGTAATCGAGTATAACAAAGGCCCCTGGTCGAGTATACCAAAGTCCCCTGATCGAGTGTAACAAAAGACCCCTAATCGAGTATAACAAAGTCCCCTAATCGAGAATAAAAATGTCCCCTGGTCCAGCGTAACAAAGTCCCCTGATCGAGTATAAATAAGTCCCCTGGCCCAGTATAACAAAGTCCCTAGATCGAGCATACCAAAGTCCCCTGATCGATTATAACAAAGTCCCCCGGTCGAGTATAGCAAAGGGCCCTGATCGAGTAGGACAAAGACCTCTGATCGAGTATAACAGAGCTCCCTGGATGAGTATAACAAAGTCTCCAGATCGAGCATAAGAAAGTCCCCTAATCGATTATAACAAAGTCCCCTGATCCTAGTATAACAAAGCCCCCTGGACGAGTATAACAAAGTCCCCTGAACCGAGTATAACAAAGTCCCCTGATCGAGAATAACATATCCCCTGATCGAGTATAACAAAGTCCCTGGTGGAGTATAACAAAGTCCCCAGGTCGGGTATAACAAAGTTTTCTAATCGAGGATAACATAGGCCCCTGGCCGAGTATAACAAAGTCCTCTGATCAAGAATAACAAAGTCCCCTTATCGAGGATAACAAAGTCACCTAATCAAGTATAACAAAGTCCCCTGATCGTGTATAACAAAGTACCCTGATCGAGTATAACATATCCCATGATCGAGAATAACAAAGTCCTCTGGTCGAGTATACAAAGTCCCCTGATCATGTATAACAAAGGCCCCTCATCGAGTATAGCACAGTCCATTGGTCAAATATAGGAAAGTCCACTGATCGAGTATGACAAAGTCCCCAGATCAAGTATAAAAGAGTACCCTGGTCGAGTATAACAAAGTCCCCTGATCGAGTGTAACAAAGTTCCCTGTTCGAGCATAGCAAAGTCCCTTGGTCGAGTATAACAAAGCCCCCTCATCGAGTATAACAAAGGCCCCTAACCGAGTATAACAAAGTCCCCTGATTGAGTATAACAAAGCCCTCTGGTTGAGTATAACAAAGTCCCCTGATCGAGTATAACATATCCCCTGATCGAGTATAACAAAGTCCTCTGGTCGAGTATAAAAATAGTCCCCCGATCGCGTATAACAAAGTCCCCTGATCGTGTATAACAAAGTCCCCTGATCGAGTATAACAAAGGCCCTTCATTGAGTATAACAAAGTCCATTGGTCAAGTATAAAAAAGTCCCCTGGTCGAGTATAACAAAGTCCCCTAATCGAATAAAACAAAGTCCTCTGGTCGAGTATAAAAAAGTCCCCTGATCGAATATAACAAAGTCCCCTGCTCGAGTATAACAAAGTCCCCTGATCGAGTATAACAAAGGCCCCTCATCGAGTATAACAAAGTCCATTGGTCAAGTATAAAAAAGTCCCCTGGTCCAGTATAACAAAGTCCCCTGATCGAGTATAACATATCCCTTGCTCGAGTATAACAACGTCTCCTGGCCCAGTTTAACAAAGACCCTAGATCGAGCATAACAGAGTCCCCTAATCGATTATAACAAATTCCCCTGGTCAAGTATAACAAAGGGCCCTGATCGAGTAAGACAAAGTCCCCTAGTCGAGCATAACAATGTCCAATGATCCTTGTATATCAAAGACCCCTGGACGAGTATAACAAAGTACCCTGAACCAAGTATAACAAAGTCCCTGATCGAGTATAACATATCCCCTGATCGAGTATAACAAAGTTCCTGGTGGAGTATAACAAAGTCCCCTGGTCGAGTATAACAAAGTTTTCTAATCGAGTATAACAAAGGCCCCTGGTCGAGTCTAACAAAGTTTTCTAATCGAGTATAACAAAGGCCCCTGGTCGAGTATAACAAAGTCCTGTGATTAAGTATATCAAAGTACTTTGATCGAGTATAACAAAGTCCCCTAACCAAGTATAACAAAGTCCCCTGGTCGAGTATAACTAAGTCCCTGATCGAGAATAACAAAGGACCCTCATCGAGTATAGTAAAGTCCATTGGTCAAATATAGGAAAGTCCATTGATCGAGTATGACAAAGTCCCCTGATCAAGTATGAGAAAGTCGCCTGGTCGAGTGTAACAAAGTCCCCTGATCGGGTATAACAAAGGCCCCTCATTGAGTATAACAAAGTCCATTGGACAAGTATAAAAAAGTCCACTGGTGGAGTATAACAAAGTCCCCTGGTCGAGTATAACAAAGTTTTCTAATCGAGTATAACAAAGGCCCCTGGCCGAGTATAACAAAGTCCTCTGATCAAGTATAACAAAGTCCCCTGATCGAGGATAACAAAGTCCCCTAATCAAGTGTAACAAAGTCCCCTGATCGAGTATAACAAAGTCCCCTGATCGAGTATAACATATCACCTGATCGAGTATAACAAAGTCCCCTGGTCGAGTATAACAAAGTCCCCTGATCGAGTATAACAAAGGCCCCTCATTGAGTATAACAAAGTCCATTAGTCAAGTATAAAAATGTCCCCTGGTTGAGTATAACAAAGTCTTCTGATCAAGTATAACAAAGTCCTTTGATCGAGTATAAAAAAGTCCCCTAATCAAGTATAACAAAGTCCCCTGATCAAGTATAACAAAGTCCCCTAATTAAGTATAACATATCCCCTGCTCGAGTATAACAAAGTCCTCTGGTCGAGTATAACAAAATCACCTGATCGATTATAACAAAGTCCCCTGGTCGAGTAAAACAAAGTCCCCTCATCGAGTATAGCAAAGTCCATTGGTCAAATATAGGAGAGTCCACTGATCGAGTATGACAAAGTCCCCTGATCAAGTATAAAAAAGTCCCCTGGTCGAGTATAACAAAGTCCCCTGATCGAGTATAACAAAGTCCCCTGGTCGAGTATAACAAAGGCCCCTTATCGAGTATAACAAAGTCCCCTGATTGAGTATAACAAATTCCCCTGATCGAGTTTAACAAAGTCCTCTGGGTGAGTATTGCAAAGTCCCCTGATCGAGTATAACATATCCCCTGATCGAGTATAACAAAGTCCCCTGGTCGTGTATAACAAAGTCCCCTGATCGAGTAAAACAAAGGCCCCTCATCGAGTATAACAAAGTCCCCTCATCGATTATAACAAAGCCGTTTAATCGAGTATAACAAAGTCCCCTCGTCGAGTATAACAAAGTCCCCTGTTCGAGTCTAACATTAAGTCCCCTTATCGAGTATAACAAATTCCCCTAATCGAGTGTAACAAAGTCCCCTTATCGAGTATAACAAAGTCCCCTGATCGAGTATAACAATGGCCCCTCGTCGAGTATAGCAAAGTCCATTGGTTAAATATAGGAAAGTCCATACATCGAGTATAACAAAGTCTCCCGATCGAGTATAACAATGGCCTCTGCTCAAGTATGACAAGGTCCACTGATCAAGTATAAAAAAGTCCCCTGGTCGAGAATAACAAAGTCCCCTAATCGAGTATAACAAAGTCCCCTGGTCGAGTATAGCAAAGTCCTCTGGTCGAGTAAAACAAAGCCACCTCATCGAGTAAGACAAAGTCCCCTGATCGATTATAACAAAGTCCTCTGATCGAGTATAAAAAAGCCCCCTAGACGAGTTTAACAAAGTCCCCTAATCGAGTATAACAACGTCCCCTGATCGAGTATAACAAAGTCCCCTGGTCCAGTATAACAAAGTCCCCTAATCGAGTAGAACAAATCCCCTGCTCGAGTATAACAAAGTCTCCAGGCCCAGTATAACAAAGTCCCCAGATTGAGCAAAACAAAGTCCCCTGATCGATTATAACAAAGTCCCCTGGTCGACTATAGCAAAGTCCCCTGGTCGAGTATAACAAAGCCCCGTCATCGAGTATAACAAAGGCCCCTAATCGAGTATAACAAAGTCCTCTGATCGAGTATAACAAAGTCACCTGAACGAGTATAACAAAGTCACCTGATCGAGTATAACAAAGTCCCCTGGTGGAGAAAAACAAAGTCCCATCATCGAGTATAACAAAGGCCCCTCATCGAGTATAACAAAGTCCATTGGTCAAGTATAAAAAAGTTCCCTGGTCGAGTATAACAAAGTCCCCTAATCGAGTATAACAAAGTCCCCTGGTCGAATATAGCAAAGTCCCCTGGTCGAGTATAACAAAGCCCCATCATCGAGTATAACAAAGGCCCCTAATCGAGTATAACAAAGTCCAATGATCGAGTATAACAAAGGTCCCTGGTCGAGGATAGCAAAGTCCACTGATCGAGTATAAAAAAGCCTCCTGATCGAGTATAACAAAGTCCCCTAATCGAGTATAACAAAGTCCCCTGGTCGAGTATAGCAAAGTCCCCTGATCGAGGTTAACAAAGCCTCCTGATCTAGTATAACAAAGTCCCCTGATCGAGTATAACAAAGCCCCCTGCTCGAGTATAAAAAAGTCCCCTGATCGAGTCCAAAAAAGGCCTCTAATCGAGTATAACAAAGTCCCTTGATCGAGTATAATAAAGGCCCCTGACCGAGTATAACAAAGGCCCCTCATCGAGTATAAGAAAGTCCCCTGATCGAGTATATCAAAGTCCCATTATCGAGTAAAACAAAGTCTTCTAATCGAGTATAACAAAGGCCCCTGGTCGAGTATAACAAAGTGCCCTGATCTAGTGTAACAAAAGTCCCCTAATCGAGTATAACAAAGTCTCCTAATCGAGAATAAAAATGTCCCCTGGTCCAGCGTAACAATGTCCCTGATCGAGTATAAAAAAGTCCCCTGGCCCAGTATAACAAAGTCCCTAGATCGAGCATACCAAAGTCCCCTGATCGATTATAACAAAGTCACCTGTTCGAGTCTAAGAAAGTCCCCTTATCGAGTAAAACAAAGTCCCCTATTCGAGTATAACAAAGGCCCCTGGTCGAGTATAACAAAGTCCCCTGATCGAGTATAACAAAAGTCCCCTAACCGAGTATAACAAAGTCCCCTAATCGAGAATCAAAATGTCCCCTGGTGCAGCGTAACAATGATCCCTGATCAAGTATAAAAAAGTCCCCTGGCCCAGTATAACAAAGTCCCTAGATCGAGCATACCAAAGTCCCCTGATCGATTATAACAAAGTCCCCCGGTCGAGTATAGCAAAGGGCCCTGATCGAGTAAGACAAAGTCCCCTGATCGAGTATAACAAAGTCCCCTGATACTAGTATAACAAAGCCCCCTGGACGAGTATAACAAAGTCCCCTGAACCGAGTATAACAAAGTCCCCTAATCGAGTATAACATATCCCCTGATCGAGAATAACAAAGTCCCTGGTGGAGTATAACAAAGTCCCCTGGTCGAGTATAACAAAGTTTTCTAATCGAGGATAACAAAGGCCCCTGGCCGAGTATAACAAAGTCCTCTGATCAAGTATAACAAAGTCCCCTGATCGAGGATAACAAAGTCCCCTAATCAAGTATAACAAAGTACCCTCATCGCGTATAACATATCCCCTGGTCGAGTATAACAAAGTCCACTGGTCGAGTATAACAAAGTCCCCTGATCGAGTATAACAAAGGCCCCTCATCGATTATAGCAAAGTCCATTGGTCAAATATAGGAAAGTCCACTGATCGAGTATGACAAAGTCCCCTGATCAAGTATAAAAGAGTACCCTGGTCGAGTATAACAAAGTCCCTGATCGAGTATAACAAAGTCCCCTGATTGAGTATAACAAAGCCCTCTGGTTGAGTATAACAAAGTCCCCTGATCGAGTATAACATATCCCCTGTTCGAGTATAACAAAGTCTTCTGGTCGAGTATAAAAAAGTCCCCTGGTCGAGTATAACAAAGT
>NW_024725828.1:0-17710 GCF_018991925.1 Homarus americanus | reverse complement strand
GATTCCATTCAAGATTTTACTGATTTGGGATAATGCTCTGGGACACCCCACACCTGGACGACATGCACCCTGATGTTGGTAGTGTACATTCCACCTAACACTACCTCTATCATCAACCCATGGATCAGTGCTATTGCTCCTTTAAAGCGTATTATTTACGCGACCTTCGCTCAGGCTGTTGCTGCTACAGAAGGTGAGAAAACGCTCAGACAGTTTTGGAAGAGTACAACATTTTGTCATGTATAAAGAATAATAGTACAGCATGGGATCGGATTACAAAACATTGCATGAATGGAATATGGAAGAAAAACCTGAAAAGATATGTGAGTTTCAAAGGATTTGAAAATAGAAATTATTTCGGATATTAGTAACAAGATAGTGGAGTTAGGTAAACAGCTGGGTTAGAAATTGATAATGAAGATGTTGGACAGTTAGTTGAGAGTGTAGCAGAGAAAAGAGCTCAGTAACGAGGATCTTATTGAACTAGATGCAGAAAAATGCAGAGGAAGAAGAAGAGACAAAGATGTAGAAGAAGAACCTGCACCCCCAAAAAGTTTTCACAGTGAAAAACAAATGGCAGAGGCATTTGCTACAATTAATAAAGCAACACAAATGTTTGATGGCATGGATCAAAATTATGAGCATTATGCCAAAGTTGACAGAACGATCCAAGATGCACTTGCTACAGAAAATTTATAATGAAAAGTAAAGCAAACTGTGCAGTCTAAATTGGACAACTATTTCAAGAAAGTCCACCAGTGCTGTCTCCTCTCACGCCCGACCAGTGCTGCCTCTTCACTCCTCAAGATGAACCAACCTTCAACAACAAGTACACAGCACATAAACCTGGAAGAAAGCGACATTGATGACACCCAGCCGTTTCCTCTTCTGCTTCTTCCAATTAATATAGTTTCCATGTATCCTGTAAATGAAAATTATGGGGGCCCTGTTTGCATTCAGCTGACTACATTTAAGGTAAGTGCTCCAGTCTGTCAGTCCTCATATTAATTACTTTTACTGTACTGTATCCATTCCTCATTATTAATTACGTTTAGTGTACTGTATTTCATTGTAGATTTTAAATTTTTTTTTTATGTCGGAATTGACCATGTCAGACTTACGACCTGGATTGAGTCCCTAACCCGTCGTAAGTCAGGGTCTAGCTGTATATATTAAATGCCTTCCCGTGATTCTATTTTGTTGGACGCTTGTACACTATGAGTAAACAAGTTTGTGTCTGTGCTAATACTTTTTGGATGCTGCTTTGGCGGTTAACTCTGTGTGTAATAAACAAGAAATACCACACCATGGAAATATAAAGTCATCCAGGTACCTGATTCTCTACCAGAACGTCGGCAACGAGAATGGGATCATAATCCCAGAGGCTGTACGAGTCATGACAAGTGACAATAATCATTGTTGGCAGAGTATCTGATGAGGCTTGGGTCATACATAACAAAAATATATGTCAAATTCATTTAAAACTCATCAAAACCATAGAAAAACATATATCTAATATACAAAAGAAAAACGGTGCACTACTATAAATTAACCCATAAGTCACGTCAATATTGAAAATGACACCAGGCAACTGAATATTGAGTCATATTTGGGGACAATAGAGAATAAATAAAAAATTATTCTATAACATTTCTGTCAAAAATTATAATTTTGAATAAAAAGTATAAAAAGGAAAAGTATAATTGACCAATCAGCATAGTGTTGATGTGACATCATAGTCGTGCACATAATCAACAGTGCTGATGTGACATAGTCAGCATGTGAGCTAATCAGCATTTGCGGCCAGTTGGAAGTCGGCGTCTGTGCGAGATAGATGTACACTGGCTGGCTGCCACATTATTCAACGCATTTTGGACAATGAAGCAGCAGCTGTTTTCATTTTGGGGTCTGATGATTTTATTTCATATGTAAAGTGTCCGAGATGTAATTCAGTGTCCAATATTGTAGGTGCCATGCAAGGTACTGTGATAACAGAGACACGACGGCCGCTTCCTCACTGAAGTCGCATCACTCTATTCTCCTATATCTCTTACAGGTAACTTTCTTACACTATAGGGAGTTAGGTAGTTGAGGTTAGGTTAGGTTTTTAGTTTTTAGGTTTTTACACTGTTTTGACATTCCTTTTTTTCCAATATCTCAACTTCTGCTTGTGCCGACAGCAATGAAGGTCATATTTGTATTTAACACGATGATTTACCTATAAGACCTTTTTCAATATTCAGTAGCCTGGTGTAATTTTTAAATAGAACTCACAGTCCACCTCTTTATAATACTTACTATAATGATAAGAACATCGGAACAAATAGAAAACAAAAAACACTCCTGGTGGTACTAGTGTTCTCACATTACCGTAAATATATTAAAAACTAAGCATTAGCACAATAAATGTTACTCTTATATACCATATATGGTTAATGTTTTTGCTAAAAACAACATACTGTGCTTAATGTAGTCAAGAAACACTAGATGAGGAGATATCATTTCAGTTTTGTACACAACCAGGAAGAATGGGTTAAGGAAAGTATTACTCTAATTAGTTTTAAATGGGTCATTTTTCATTAGCCACCCATCACCTTTTAAGATTATTTTCTCTTACAGTTAACAGATCTCTTCGAGAAACGAAAAGAATAAACTTGAATTAGCAGCACATCCAAAATAAACACAATACTCAGAATCATCTAAAATAACAACAACTGGAGAAAAATATATTTTCATGTGAAAATAGGTGATGGTGGATTAACAAACATTACTTTAAATATAACAAGGTTAGTCATACATAAGACTAGTAGTTCACAGCCTCAGGTCATGACCAAATCAGGGTGGGAACATCTCCGTAAGAGATCACGAGGGCCCTCAGAAATTTTAAAAATAAAGTACTTATCATAAGTCAAACAAATTTTGGCAACATTCAAGCTATATATTACAGTATATGCCTGAGGTCACGTCTGCATTGGGAAATTTAGGGTCATAGCCAAGGTTGGAACCATGTAGACCATCAAGCAAATAACGAAAAAATTTAGGAAGCCGTCTCGTGAATTTATAAGTAATACACAGGTCTTTCTCTCATTACATTAATTTTGCAATGTTTAAACAATTTTAAGACCTTTTTATTGTATGATGTTACGCAGGAAATTATTTTTACAAAATTACACTAAAAATATTATTAAACATGTTTTGTGTATGTATAACAGATATTCGTTAAGATTTTACCCTTATTTGCTATACTTTTGGGTACTTTTGGGTACATTTGGGTACTCTTGGGTATTTCGTGGCTCCCAGAGCTTTTTGTCTAAGCGAATGAACAACAATGCGTGGGTGCGTCGGGAGCAGAGATTTGAATTTTCAGTACCAGATATGGCTGAACAGGTGGAAGAGCTGTGGAGACATTGTGTTCAACCTGATTCTACTTCAGATTAAGGTAAGATGTGGGTGCATGAACAAAACCTATAATAACCGGGGGGGAGGGGAGCAGAGCCCACCCTCCCCCCAGTTAGGTTAGGATTTGTTGGCTGGTTGGTATTTTATTTGTGATTTACTAAAAAAAAAAAAATCAATTTTTTCCATTAAGATTGTTGGGTGGGAGTCTAAAAAAAAACTAGTGATTTCCGGAGGAAATGAATATCAAATTCGTTAGAAACTCATCAAATACCACAGGAAAAACATATTTCTAATATCAAAAGAATGACAGGTGCACTACTATAAATTGACCAAAGTCTCTGCTGTGTGAGCTAACATACCGGTGTAAACATTACCTTGTAATATTAAAACTTGGTACTTTATATACCAACACTTATCACTCTTCAAAAACCATGAATAAAAATAGTTATCGGTTCAACAACACTTCACCATTACGATCTAAGGTAACAAGTCCTCTTACTGTTAATAAGTCAAAGTTTGAGTCCATAAGTTATAACACGAACGTGAATCCCAGCAGTAATTCACCACTCAATATGCCAGTAAAGGATCACAAAGCAGTATTGTACTCACTCACTCGAGAATTAACACTTAATAATGAACTTGTAGTTATATAATTAGTGATATTCCTACCTAAGAAGAAGTCGGCGAGGAGCAACTACGTCCAACTCTGTAACTCAACAGTCAACACTACTAATAAACTTGTTTGCTCCATCAGCTGATCTACACAGGCGCCGGATTTAAAATACAGCAGCGCACGTTTCTTGTACAATATATATATATATATATATATATATATATATATATATATATATATATATATATATATATATATATATATATATATATACAGCATACATATATATACATATACATATATTTCATGTAAATCCACAATGAAAACGTGGATAAGATAAATGATATTGTCCCAAGTATCACATTCAAAATTGAAAGAGAAATAAATGAATCCCTTCCATTTCTTGATATGCTTATCATGAGAAATGGCCAAAACTATAAATTTAAGGTATATAGAAAGCCCACACAGGTAGACAGTTTCATTCACTTTTTATCGAATCACCTGGAGTCTACCAAAATGTCAGTTTTTTCTGCTATGTTCTTAAGATGTCTGCGTATTTGTGACTCTGAATTTATTGATGATGAATTGAAACACATTCGTTCCATTGCACAGAAACTCGAGTACCCTTCTGTGTTTGTTGATCGTTGTTTTAAAAGGGCTAAAAAATCCTTTCAGTCCTCTTAAACCAGACAAATTCCTACACTTAAGAATATTTTGACTCTGCCCTATCGTAATGAATTTGTCCCGTTAGTTCGGTCCCTCAAGCTACTAAATATTAATGTTGTTTTCAAGTATGACTCAACCATTACCAATATGTTAATAAAAAATAGCCCAAGTTTGAATGTAAATGGAAGTGTTTATTGTATTCCATGTATAAAAGTAAAAAAAAGTAAAAGTAAGTGTTTATTGTATTCCATGTAGCAAATGTAATTGTAATTATGTAGGACAAACAGGAAAAACACTGCAGCTCAGAATCAAACAACATAAGTATAATATCAGAACAGTATCTGAAAGCAGTGCCTTGTTCGTTCATGTTAGGAATAATAATCACCCCATTGCTTGGGAAAAAAGCTTGGAAGTATTTAAATAATTTTGTGTCACAGAAAGACTTCTGGTTGAAGCTAGTTTGATTAAGGAATTAAAATCAATAAACCTTAGTGATGGTCAGTTCAAAACTGATAATATGTTACATAAATTTATTTGTCAGTGGCCCAAGGTTAAAAATGCTTTGAAAACCTTTGATCTAGATGTATTATAGTTATTTTGTGGGTCCCTTATTTTTGACCTGACCTGACTAGTCACGTCACCCCCCTTCTCTTAAGCTCCTCTACGTGTGTGTTGGTGTGGGGATTAGTGGATGACATTGTAGTGGAATTCTCCCCTACAAACGCTGTTTGTCGCTGCCTAGCCGACCCCACCAATTCCCCAGTGTATGCCTCGTGGTCTAGGTCAACCAGCGCCGCCATACACCACGGAGCGGGGGTCAACTGCTAAGCCACGCCTACCCCCGCTATTTAAGACCTGACCTCGTGGTGATCTGCCTCTCTTTCTACCTACAGCCGCAGCCAGCAACACCTCCTCCTCCTCCGCCTGCCTGGCGGTCCTCTCTCCCGCTGGCGAGCATGGCGACCCACAAGCTGTCCTTCTCTGAGCGTCCTCACCAACCAGCTCTCTCTACATCACGCTTGTAACCATGCTGCCTTCCCAGCACCAAGCTGCATTGTACATCCAATACAACATGTATATAGAGAGCACATTGTGAGTTTCCTTTCTCCATTCCATCCTGAGTGCGAACCCAAACATCTCATACCCCACAACATCATTATGACCTGACCTCATGTTTTTAAGGTCACCCTGTATATTTAAGCCTCTCTCTGTCCATGTAGTCCAGTTGCCTCTGAAGATGTCTTGAATAAAGACGAAAGCTAAGGTGCTCCATTGTTTCCATTTTCCCGTGTGATTTTATCAAGATATATATATATATATATATATATATATATATATATATATATATATATATATATATATATATATATATATATATATATATATATATATATATATATATATATATATATATATATATATATATATATATATATATATATATATATATATATATATATATCTTAATATTACCATTTCACAAAAATTTCTCACACATTCCTGCACAGCTAAAAACCTGGAACGTCAATGTGGCATTTAAAAACTCATGCACTGTTAAACAAATGTTAATCAAGAACTCCCCCAACAACACAATTGGTTGCATTTATAAAGTTCCTTGCAAGGAATGTAATATGTTTTACTTAGGCCAGACAGGTAAAGATCTTGCAACTAGAATTAAACAACACAAATACAGTGTAAGGACAGGCCAGGAATCCAATGCTCTGTTTGTTCATTTGAGGGATAACAAGCATTGCATTGACTGGGATAATGCCTCCTCAATATTACCATGTAATTCAATTGATAGTAGGAACATCATAGAATCTAGTCTTATTAAACATACCGAAGCAACCAACATGAATTTGAGTAACGGCATGTACAAGCTGGACAATTTTGTAATTAAGAAGATTTGTGATCAGGTGAGAAGGCCGGGTCACTTGACCATCTGACCTGACCACCAACCGTTGTGTGCTATTTAAAGATTAGTAAGGTCATTACCTAATACCTTCACCATTGTGGACCTGGTCTCACCCTCCTCTGTATATATACACCTTGATTTGTATTACTCTCTCTAGTCTGTACTCACCCCTGAAGATGTGAATTACACGAAAGCGCTTGGGAACTTCGTGTTTTCTTCTTTCCTTGTGGTTATCAGCATATACCTAGATCACGCGCACCTACAGTGATTTACTTGCATATATATATATATATATATATATATATATATATATATATATATATATATATATATATATATATATATATATATATATATATATATATATTTCATGTAAATCCACAATGAAAACGTGGATAAGATAGCACTGTGGTGATTTTATTTATATATATATATATATATATATATATATATATATATATATATATATATATATATATATATATATATATATATATATATATACAGTATATATATATATATATATATATATATATATATACAGTTTTACCCCGCTTAACGCGCTTTCACTTAACGCGTTTTCGCATATACGCGGTGCCTTGCCAAAGCTGAACTTTCACTTAACGCGGGTTTTTCCACAGCTACGCGGTGAGTGTCCGGCTCGGATGCTATTTTTAGATTTTGACCACGCGCCACCCACCCGCCCGCCTGCCTGCCTGCCTCTCCCTCCTCCTCCCTCCGCTTGGGTAAGCGGCGCGGTAAGGTTGCGCAGTGTGTGTCTTTGTTGCGTTATCACTGACGTCATATGACGTCTCGGACTGTGATTGGCCATGCAGCCCTACCCCCCTCTGCTGCTAGCTGTAATTGGCTTAAAGTATTATGACGTGACTACCCCGGGGAGGGAGGGAGGGAGGAGAGACGACGCTTGACCTAGCCGCGGCAGTTTCATCCCTCAAGGCCACGCCGGGTTAACGCGCATCCATTGTTCCGTAAAATGGCTTCCGCCGGACCACCACCCCCAGAGAGAAACCTTTCCTTACCTGGACCCAGCGG
Organism: Homarus americanus; assembly: GCF_018991925.1. Lineage (NCBI taxonomy): Eukaryota > Metazoa > Arthropoda > Malacostraca > Decapoda > Nephropidae > Homarus > Homarus americanus. The sequence continues at coordinate 10,064 of NW_024725828.1, read as the reverse complement.
CACTAAACCAAAGAAGACACGACGTTCATTAAGCTACGAGCTGAAGTACCAAATTGTTCAAGATTTGGAGAAAGGAAGACGCTAAGTTGATCTAGCGCGCCAGCATGGCGTCAACGAATCTACGATTCGTACAATAAAGAAGGATGCAGCCAAGATAAAGGAGCACATGAAGATCACAAAGTCTGCAGGTGCTTCATCTATCAGGTATTGCCAGAACAGGGTGCTGGCAACAGTGGAAACTTTGCTGGTGAGTTATTTGGTGCGTCAGGCGCGACGCAACATGGCGGTGGACACGCGCTCAGTGCAGGAGTACGCACGTGAGCTATACGCAGCAGTGACACGTAAACTGGGAATTGCAGAGCCCAAACCCTTCAATGCTTCCCATGGTTGGCTGCATAGGTTTAAGAGGAGGAACAAGGTCACCAACATCAGCATTGTTGGTGAGGAAGCGAGTGCTGACCGTGCGGCGGCTAGAGATTTTCCTCCGTTTTTACGTGAGATTATGGAGGAAGGACAGTACACTGACGACCAGGTGTTTAACATGGACGAATCTGGTCTTTTCTGGAAAAAGTTACCTTCCAAGACCTTCGTTGTCCAGTCTGCGAGCAAGGTAAGGGGCCGGAAGATGCAGAAGGAACGCATCACCGTCCTGTTTACCACCAATGCCCCCGGTACCTGTAAACCAAAGTTATCGGTGATTCACAAAGCCCGCAAGCCGCACGCCTACAAGAATATGGACATGAACAAGCTTAATGTCCACTGGCTAACCGCACGTAAGGCGTGGATGTCCTCTTCTCTGTCCCTCTTCTGGTTTGACAACTTTTTTGTTCCTGACGTGCAGAAATTCTGCGAGCAACAGAATGTTCCTTTCAATATTTTGTTGCTCCTTGACAACGCACCTGGACACTCGCCCCTACTTATGGATCGTCACCCCAACGTAAAAGTGGTCTTCCTTCCTCCCAACACTACGTCATTAATCCAGCCCATGGACCAGGAGTTAATCTGCAATGTTAAAGCTGCATACTCGGCAAAGAAATTCAAGCTCCTGAACGACTCTACCAACACCAAGGATGAGTTGCGTAAGCTGGGTGACACCGACAGCGAGAGTAAAAGCGACGAGGACAAGGAACAAGAGGCGGCGACTCAAGAACTTCTCGTCAAACAATTTTGGAAGAAGTTTAACGTCAAACAAGCTGTAGACTTCTTGGTGGAGGCATGGGATCTGCTGTCTATTGCTACGATTCGTCACGCATGGAGACATGTGTTGCATGGCATACCAGGTGAGAGGAGGAGGGAACCTGTGACTGGTCAGGTTCAGACTGTTGCAGTAGCAGTGGACCTTGCCAGAGAAGCTGCGCAGACTGTTACAGCTGAAGGCTTCTCCGAGACCACCAACGAAGACATCATGGAGGTGATCAGAGATCCTGAAGTGACTGCCGACGAGATGTTGGAAGAAGAACCCGCCAGTGAAGAGGAGGAAGAAGGTGCGTCATTCTCCGAAGAACCTAGTTTAAGTCATAGTGATATTAAGTGTGTCATAGAGTTAACAGAAAAAATTAAGTCCATCGTTTCCCGCGACACTGACGATGAACGCCATGACGTCTTCCATACCCGACTGGTGCAGGCTATGGAGCCGTACATCACGGTGTATCATGAAAACATCAAAGCCAGCCGTCAGCAAAGCATAACCGAGTTCTTCGCCCGCAACCCACCACAGCCAGCCCAAGCCAGTGATAGTGATAGTGAAGTTGATTTTGAGGGATTTGTCAGGGAAGCCATAACAACTGTAAGTGACAGTGATATTGATTCACCTAGTAATGGTGATTCACCTAGTAATGGTGATTCACCTGAGGGGCAGTAATCTGCCCTCTGCCTCGGAACCAGCCTCCATCCCCGTATGCCGACCCATCTCTTCTACTACCGTGAGTGTTCCTAAAAAATTTTCGTTTTTTAACCTATTCTTTATTTTTCCTATGTTAACCTTTATCTTTCCTAACCTAACCTCTTCTATATTACTTGTTTTTCATGCCACCATAAAGTTAAGATAGAATTTTTACTACAACATAGTTATTTGTCGTCAAAAAGTGGAGTTTGGGGGTCGGGCTGGGTTCTATTGGAATTAATCCCATATGTTCTGTTATTCACTTAACGCGGTTTTCACTTAACGCGGGACCCTCTGGGTTCAATTGACCGCGTTAAGTGGGGTACAACTGTATATATATATATATATATATATATATATATATATATATATATATATATATATATATATATATATATATATATATATATATATATATATATATATATATATATATATATATATATATATATATATATATATATATATATATACATACATACATACTTACATATATATACAGTATATATATATATATATATATATATATATATATATATATATATATATATATATATATATATATATATATATATATATATAGGGTTGCCATATCTGAACATTCAAAAAGAGGACGCTCCAGACACCCCCCTCACCGCCAGGCACACACAGGCTAATATACAACATATATGGTATAGAAATCTTAAAAAAAATACCTTTGCTTAAGGCTGAACATCTTCATTCCCTTAGCTGCAGTCTTCTTCCCCCACTGTGTGTGTGACTTGATGTGCCCATGCATACTTTTCTGTAGATCGGATCTTTTTCAGTATTGGTTGATTGCTCTTTAGAAAGGTATAGAAGTCACTGCAAGGTGTTTTCTCGGAAGTTGTACTGTACAGTCAGAATGCCTTTCATTGTTTCAACACTCAATTTGTTCCTTTCCTTTGTCCATTGACTTTGCATCAGTGAAAAACTCTTTCTACATTTGCATGGAGATGATATAGCAAAGAAGAATTGTGCAATTCTTAGCAATTCTGAGTGGCATTCAATGTTCTTTGAATTTTCAAAGTATCTGGTCCCATTTTTATGTGTTGGCAGATTACTAAATTCTTCATCACTTGTAATTTTCCACAAACTGCTTAAGGTTATTAACTTGGTCAAAACACTTCATCAACTTCTCCCTTATCAATCAAATATTTGACAGCTAAGTTGACAACACCGTACAGGCGTACAAGTTACTTACCAGCTGACGAAAACTGAAAGATACGGTTTCCCTCTTCTTCTCTTTCTCTTGTAGCGTACTGTATGTGGCCAGTTGTCAATTCTATAATCATTGTCGTGGTTGTTATAATCATGGTCATGGTTGTTATAATCATGGTCGTGGTTGTTATACTCATGGTCGTGGTTGTTATAATCATGGTCGTGGGTGTTATAATCATGGTCGTGGTTGCTATTATCATGGTCGTGGTTGCTATTATCATGGTCGTGGTTGTTATAATCATGGTCGTGGTTGTTATAATCATAGTCGTGGTTGTTATAATCATAGTTCTGGTTGTTATAATCATGGTCGTGGTTGTTACAATCATAGTCGTGGTTGTTATAATCATGGTCGTGGTTATGATCATGGTCGTAGTTGTTATAATCATCGTCGTGGTTGTTATAATCATGGTCGTGGTTGTTATAATCATAGTCGTGGTTGTTATAATCATAGTTCTGGTTGTTATAATCATGGTCGTGGTTGTTACAATCATAGTCGTGGTTGTTACAATCATAGTCGTGGTTGTTATAATCATGGTCGAGGTTGTTATAATCATGGTGGTGGTTGTTATAATCATGGTCGGGGTTGTTATAATCATGGTCGTGGTTGTTATAATCATGGTCCTGGTTGTTATAATCATGGTCTTGGTTGTTGTAATCATGGTCGTGGTTGTTATAATCATGGTCGTGGTCGTGATACTTACAGTATCTAATATACTATAAGAAGGAATAGAATAAAGGTTAGAATAATTAGTTAAAGAAATATTCGCCATAAGGAGAGGTTAAAATCATAAAAAAAAATTATTATGAATCACCGATGATCATTCAGAGATAAATTATATTATGAAGAGAAGTGACCTTGATTCTGGTTAGATTAGTCACCATCTGCTTAAGTCATCACCTGTGTTAAGTCATCATAGTCATCATCTACGTTAGTCAGTTTTAGGCCCATCTCACATGACTGACCGACCATCGATGTTCTTTCCGCGCGAGGGTGTTAGTTTTCAATGCGTCTTATTATTTACGCTGGTGGATGTAAGACCTCCTACCCTCACTGACGCAGCTATGGTCAATTTGGTGTTATTCTTGTTTATAAATGCCTTCTAATCTGTCTCAAGTCTATCCGTCCTGTCTATTGCCATCCCAACTGTCTGTTCGTCTGCGTGGTGTTTGAATGTAAGCCCGTCTGTACTCTTTGTGTCGTCAAATCTGTCTGTCTTATCCGTTGTTGGCGTGTGTCTGCCTGTTTGTCTAATGTGAACCAGTCAGTCAGCTGTCTGTCTGTCATGTTAGTTGCCATATTGTCTATTTGTGCATGTATGAATCTGTCTATTTTTGTCAACCTCCTGTCTGTTTCACTGTCTATATTCACCCTGTGTCTATTGTAGTCATCTTCTCCATGCATTCCTGTTATTATCTTTTTATCTCTTCTCCTTTTCCATGAGCCACAGGAATAAGTATACACTGTAGCTGTAAGGTCGTCTGGTAACGTTGAAACTGCGCATCCAGACGCATGATGAAACTCAGCTCCCCCCACCTGTTATCTCTAACTATTTTCTGTTTCCCCTTCTTGATTCTTCTATTTACTCATCTTCCTTCCTTTACTAATCCAAACAACATTAAAAAAAAGTAGGCAAAGAAAAAAAGTGGGGGAGGAGGAGGGAGCCGTAGATAACTGCAATCGTGGGCTGACAGCGTACAGCGAATGGGGGTGCGCCAAGTCCGTAGACTTGCATCGTTTTCCAGCGTAAATAAAATGGTTATGTAATGGTTCCTAAAGAAACCATCGATATGGGACCAGGTTTGTTCCACTCTACGATTTTTTGGGGGGGATTTTTCCACCAAGTTTGATGAAAAACGATTGTGCCGTTTCGGCTGCCCAGAACACACACACACACACGCGCGCCTAGTGCTATTGTATATTATATATATATATATATATATATATATATATATATATATATATATATATATATATATATATATATATATATATATATATATATATATATATATATATATATATATATATATATATATATATGGGTGACTGTACGTATGTATGTGAGCCTGGAGTGGATACTCCCCCTACAACTGCCACTGACGTTTGTTGCTGACCAGCCGATCCCTTTCGAGTTTCCCAGCCAAAGCCTCGTGGTCCGACAGAGCGGGGCCGGTTATCAGCGACGTTTACTTCCAGTGGACCTCCTATATAAAGTTCCAGCCACGCCGTGACAGCCCTTCTACCTACAGCCCAGCAACACACAACACCTCTTAGCAAGCTCCTCACCACACAGCAACTCCCTAGCACCGCACTGTACTTACAATATATTTATATAAGAAAACCACCATTAAGTGTTTCCCTTCTCCAACCCATCCTGAGTGCGAGACCAAATCACGAAACCCCACAAATGGTGACCCCGGAGAAATGCTCTCACACAGGATGGAGGAGAAACGGATCACTCTCCCAGTCTTCAATCACAACATTGAAGACTGGCTTATCCACACGGAGGCAGCTCTCATTGGCTCTACAGCTACAGACAAACAGAAGTATGTAGCCCTAGTCTGTTCCCTGCCCACAGAAGTCGCCATGCAAGTCTCAGAAACTATCACCAACCCTCCAGCAGACAACAAATTCGCAGCTCTACGAGATGCTCTCAAGAGGCGATACCATTGGCCTGACACCAGTCTCCTGCAAGACATATTCGGCCTCTCCCTCGGCAACTCAACACCTGCACGTCTCTGGGACGAGATGCGAAGACTGAACTCCCGCTACACAGACAGGCTTCCTGACACTATCCTGCGCCAGCTTCACACTCAGAAGCTCCCTGCAGAAGTTCGTCTCGTCCTCTCAGTATTGGACTACTCCATTACCTCGGCGACCTATGCAGCCATGGCAGACAGAGCATTCCACAAATACACTGCTGTGCGCCATGCTGCCGCAAACAACTTGGCGGCCACACCGTCACTTTCCTTCGGTCTCGTCAACAAAATCAACGCTCCCTAGACGAGCAACACCACACAAGACATGAGGGTCCTGCTACAGACCCTACACTGCAGGATAGACACCCTCGTGCAGCTCTGCTCCTCCAAGCCTGCAACTGCTCCTGTTCCTGCCCCACTCACTGTGTCCTACCAACCCCAACACATCCGTCCTGCCTCAGACGCCGCCGCCAGCCCCCAGCACAGTGTACCTGCCTCCTGTTGGTACCATCAACGTTTTGGTGCTAACGCTAGATGCTGTGAGGCTCCCTGCAACCACACGAGGAAGCGACATCGACGGGGATTGGTAGGCAGCACATCACACGCCTTACCTCTGACCTTGACCACTTCACTCCTGCTGCCCGTCACGACACGCCAGCCTTCCCATCGCTCTGAACACATTCATCCCGCACCTCCTTCGCCAGTCTGCCCACCATTGCCGCTCGCAGCACCACCTCGCCCACAACATTTCTGGGTACCCTCTTTTCATCCTCAGGTACCTACTGCTCTTTATGAGGATCCTGCAGCCGGCCCTAGGGACCCAGACACCCCACCCGGCGCCCCTGAGGACTTTGCACCTGCCGCGAGAGAAGCACCACATTCCTTGCCTGTTCAACCTTCTTTCCTCTACAACCCTCCTTCTCCCAAACCTTCTCTCACAGATTCCACATCACTCGACAAAGTCGTCTCCCGTAGCAGCCGACTGATCCACACCCCCGCCCGTTATGTCTCGCATGTGGATATAACCCTGCCGACATCAAATCTCCTGCAGCGCTCAGAGGGGAGGGGGAGTATTGTAGTGGATACTCCCCCCTATAACTGCCACTGCCGTTTGTCGCTGATCAGCCGATCCTTTTCGAGTTTCCCAGCCAAAGCCTCGTGGTCCGACAGAGCGGGGCCGGCAATCAGCGACGTTTACTTCCGGCGGACCTCCTATACAGAGTTGCCAACTTAGCGACTTTGTAGCTAGATCTAGAGCTTTTTGTTTTTTTCTAGCGACATTTTAGAGCGATTTGCGACTTGTCGCAAATCTAGAGATATCCACAGAAATCTAGCGACTTTCTGGATACTTTTGGACTGTCCATGAAAACTCAGTTTTCCTAATTTCGAGCCATAATATATAGCAACGGGGTTACAGGGACAATAAATAATAAGAAAAGTTTAATACATTTGAACGGGTCGTGGTACAGAAGGAGGGACACGTCTATTTCCTGATCACTTGATGTCAGCCTGTCCATGGCTAATGTTGCCGTGTCGTCATTTATTTGTCTATTACCTTCGCCCTTGTAGCACCTGGGTAACTTACCTCTTTGTCAGATATGCAATATGAATTTCATTAATACGCTAAATTTTAAAGAATATTAACAAAACATCTTATAGAATTAATTCTATCAAGCCTGCGTGGTTCCAAACTTCTCATACGCGTCCACCATGGGTGACCCATAGACTCCATACAGTTGCCCCGACACTGTTCACCCGCTTTGCCAAAAACCATCAAGGAAAGTTTCCGCTTGTTTGCATGCTGTTTATTAATTTGAACCCTTCATAGTCCCAATAGAAAATGGGTAATCCACAGTATTCGCAGCGATTTAGGAAGGAATGGCTCAGAGATGACAGATACAAAAATTGGCTTCTGGAGGTGCCAGGAGATAATAAAAAAGGATTTTGTAAATTTTGCAAGTGTACTTTGTCTGCTAAGTTGTGCGACATTGAAAAACACAAAAACACTAAAAAACACAAGAAAGCAGAATAGCCGTTTAGTGCAGAAAGACAGACAATTTTACCATTCAAGAAACTTGGTGAAGCAAAAAAAGTGGAGGGAACTCTGGCCATGTTTGTAGCTGAACATTGTTCTATTCGTGTGGTAGAACACTTAAGTGAAGTGTGTAAAGTATGTTTTAGTGACAGCAAGGCAGGCAGTGAACTCAGGTTAAAAAGATCAACGTGTTCTGGGATAATATGCAATATTCTTGCGCCACATTTCACAGAAAATCTGAAAAATGATATTTTTACAGAATGCATTTTATTTATACTCCGTCCATTATAGTCGGCATTATGAAAATATTATTTGCATCAAATTACTGAAGGGGGGGAATAATAGCTAGCGACTTTCCATGGAAGATTTAGCGACATTTAGCTACTTTTAGGTACCAGCCTAGCGACATTTGAAAATCCGAGTTGGCAACCCTGGAAGGGAACCAACTGGTTAACCAGGCCGTGCCAGGACCTGATGTCAGTGATTGATGGCTGATCAGGCATGGAGAAGTCCTTGATGGCTGACAGACGTTGGGCAGTGGGATGGTAGATTTCCCACCCCAGGAAGAAACCCACAAACCCGGCTTCTCTCCTGCAGAACAAGAACTTTTCTGGTTTCAGTGTAATACCTGTGCAAGTGCAGGTCTTTAGAAAATCGTAGGTGTCATAGAGGAGAGTGTCAACCACGTTGCACTTGCGAGGCACCTCCTGAATAGCGTCGTCAAACCTCTTAGTGTAGGCATCTGACGCTGAACAATGCCCCATTAGGGTGTGTCAAAGGAGGGAAGATCAGCTAAAACTAATGGCCCATCACTTTTTTGGTAGATTTTAGTGTATATAAACAGAAAATAATTTCAGTTTCAATATTTTGCAACCTTTTGCTAGGTAAATTTTAGCGTGAAATTTATCGAAAATCTAACGTACAGCTGCATTAGTGCATTACAATTAAATAGTGAACATTGCTTTCTTACTTCATTCTTTAACAACCCAACTAACAATATTTTTTTCTGTTTCAGATTCTGATGCATTTATAAGTTGATAATATTTGCGATGGCTGCTTGTGTCAGGACGAGGAACCAAAATCCAGCCATCTCAGTCACTATCTTGGGTCTGGGAGAGAGCTCCTGAAGTCGGAGTTGCCTACATTGAGAGATGCTTTGAGATACGGTGTTTTAATCAGGCAAATCAGTGAAAAGAACCAAAGAACTTACACAAACAAAGACATTGCCAGTGATATGACCAAAGCTGTCTTGGCACAGTACACTCTGGCTAACGCTCAGTTCAAGCCTCCAGTCATAACAAGTCAGAAGAAGATTAGTGAGAGACTGCTGGACATAATTACTTGCTAGTGCCCAATTGTTCTCTGTCCTGAGTTTGGATGCGATCGTGACTGTAAATCCGGACCCACATCTCCTGTATTTTGCAAGCGTGAACTGAAGATTCCTGTGATCGAACTGGCATTTGTCAAAGCACAGAGAAGACTGGCTGATATAGAGGCTCTCATGATTTCTAGCCAAGAATATTCCAGGTCAAGAGACAGGGGAGGCTGCCACAGAGAGACAGAAGGGAGAGTTGCCGAGAAAAGGAGACTTAGAAGGCCAGAATTGAGTAAAAAGGCCGATGATTGGGTAAAGCTGATTCAGGTTATTAACCCATGGCCAGTCCGAGTGCTGACCAGAATGGTAACTTGTCTAGCAAGAAAATAATGATCCCAAACCTTCCAGGCATAAGATTAAGAAATAGAAAGATATCGAGCATAGCTCTGGCAACATGCAACACACCACACTGGTCTCAGAGAAACTGCAGAGATAGCAACAGCTGCCTGGGTTGACAGTGGTTCAATGCTTACCCTGATGATGTTCACTAGTGATAGATCATAACAAAGTAAGGAGAGCTCAGAAACTTGTCAGTAACCTAGAGGAGTTTAATAAAGGGATAAGAAAATGGAATCAATTGTTTGTTCTTTGATGGAAGAGGATGACACTAAAGTGTTCACTTGAAAGTTAAGAGATTCTGACAAGTTGTTCCTGCCATGGTGAAGGAGAACCTACTCCTGCTGCAAGTGAACCAGAGGAGGAAGTATTTGTGACATTCCTCCAGAGAAAAGATGACATCAGGAAACCAGCTGAGATAGTGGCAGATAACATTGTGAACTGGCTCCAGAGAGGAACATGAACCAGACCCTACCAGGCCATTGGAGGGACAGCAC
>NW_024725827.1:0-20318 GCF_018991925.1 Homarus americanus | reverse complement strand
TATAACAAAGGCCCCTGATCGAGTATAACAAAGGCCACTGATCGAGTATAACAAACTCCCCTGATCGAGTATAACAAAGTCTAATCATCGAGTTTAACATAGTCCTCTAATCGAGAATAACAAAGGCCTTTGATCGAGTTTAACAAAGGCCCCTGTTCAAGTATAACAAATGCCTCTAAAAGAGTATAACAAAAGCCACTTTTCGAGTACAACAAAGTCCCCTGATAGAGTATAACAAAGGCCCCTGTTCGAGGATAACAAAGTCCCCTGATCGAGTATAACAGAGTCCCCTCCTCGAGTATAACAGACTGCCCTAATCGAGTGTAACAAAGTCCCCTGATCGAGTATAACAAAGTCCTCTGATCGAGTATAACAAAGGCCTCTCATCGAGTTTAAGAAAGGCCCCTCATCGAGTATAACAAAGTCCCCTGGTTGAGTATAACAAAGGCCCCTGTTCGAGTTTAACAAAGGCCCCTGATCGAGTATAAAAAAGTCCCCTGGTCGAGGATAACAAAGTCCCCTGATCGAGTATAACAAAGTCCCCTGATCGAGTATAACAAATTCGCCTGATCGAGTATAACAAAGCCCCCTCATCGAATATAACAAAGTCCCCTGATCGAGTATAACAAAGTCCCCTGATCGAGTATAACAGACTCCCCTCATTGAGTATAACAAAGGCCCCTCATTGAGTATAACAAAGTCCCATGATCGAGTATAACAAAGTTCCCTGATCGAGTATAACAAAGTCCCCCTGATCGAGAATAACAAAGTCCCCTGATAAAGTATAACAAAGGCCCCTGATCGAGTATAACAAAGACTCCTGGTCGATTATAACAAAGTCCCCTCATCGAGTATAACAAAGGCCCCTGATCGAGTATAACAAACTCCCCTAATCGAGTATAACAAAGTCTAATCATCGAGTTTAACAAAGTCCTCTAATCGAGAATAACAAAGGCCTTTGATCGAGTTTAACAAAGGCCCCTGTTCGAGTATAACAAATGCCTCTAAAAGAGTATAACAAAAGCCACTTTTCGAGTACAACAAAGTCCCCTGATCGAGTATAACAAAGGCCCCTGATCGAGATAACAAAGTCTCAAGATCGAGTATATAACAGGAGTCCTCCCTCGAGTATAACAGACTGCCCCAATCGAGGTAACAAAGTCCCTGATCGAGTATAACAAAGTCCCCTGATCGAGGATAACAAAGTCCCCTCATCGAGTATAACAAAGTTCCCTGATCGAGTATAACAAAGGCCCCTGATCGAGTATAACAAAGGCCCCTCATCGAGTGTAACAAAGTCCCATGATCGAGTATAAAAAAGTCCCCTGGTCGAGGATAACAAAGTCCCCTGATCGAGTATAACAAAGTTCTCTGATCGAGTATATCAAAGGCCCCTGATCGAGTATAACAAAGGCCCCTGATCGAGTATAACAAAGTCCCCTAATCGAGTAGAGCAAAGTCCACTCATCGAGTATAACAAAGGCCCCTCATCGAGTGTAACAAAGTCCCATGATCGAGTATAACAAAGTCCCTTCATCGAATATAACAAAGTCCCTTCATCGAATATAACAGAGTCCCCTGATCGAGTATAACAAAGTTCCCTGATCGAGTATAACAAAGGCCCCTGATCGAGTATAACAAAGGCCCCTAATCGAGTATAACAAAGTCCCATGATCGAGTATAACAAAGTCCCCTGGTCGAGTATAACAAAGGCCCTAATCGAATATAACAAATACGCCTGAACGAGTATAACAAAGGCCCTTGATCGAGTATTTCAAAGTTCCCTGATCGAGTATAATAAAGTCCCCTAATCGAGTATAACAAAGGCCTCTGATCGAGTTTAACAAAGTCCCCTGATCGAGTATAACAAAGTCCCCTCACCGAGTATAACAAAGTCCCCTGATCGAGTATAACAAAGACCCCTGATCGAGTATAATAAACTCCCCTGGTCGAGGATAACAAAGTCCCCTCATCGAATATAACAAAGTCCCCTGATCGAGTATAACAAAGTCCCCTGATCGAGTATAACAGAGTCCCCTCATCGAGTATAACAAAGGCCCCTCATCGAGTATAACAAAGTCCCATGATCGAGTATAACAAAGTCCCCTCATCGAATATAACAAAGTCCCCTGCTCGAGTATAACAAAGTCCCCTGATCGAGTATAACAGAGTCCCCTCATCGAGTATAACAAAGGCCCCTCATCGAGTATAACAAAGTCCCATGATCGAGTATAACAAAGTTCCCTGATCGAGTATAACAAAGTCCCCCTGATCGAGAATAACAAAGTCCCCTGATCAAGTATAACAAAGGCCCCTGATCGAGTATAACAAAGACTCCTGGTCGATTATAACAAAGTCCCCTCATCGAGTATAACAAAGGTCCCTGATCGAGTATAACAAAGGCCCCTGATCGAGTATAACAAAAGCCACTGATCGAGTATAACAAACTCCCCTGATCGAGTATAACAAAGTCTAATCATCGAGTTTAACAAAGTCCTCTAATCGAGAATAACAAAGGCCTTTGATCGAATTTAACAAAGGCCCCTGTTCGAGTATAACAAATGCCTCTAAAAGAGTATAACAAAAGCCACTTTTCGAGTACAACAAAGTCCCCTGATCGAGTATAACAAAGGCCCCTGATCGAGGATAACAAAGTCCCCTGATCGAGTATAACAGAGTCCCCTCCTCGAGTATAACAGACTGCCCTAATCGAGTGTAACAAAGTCCCCTGATCGAGTATAACAAAGTAACCTGATCGAGTATAACAAAGGCCTCTGATCGAGTTTAAGAAAGGCCCCTCATCGAGTATAACAAAGTCACCCTGGTTGAGTATAACAAAGGCCCCTGATCGAGTTTAACAAAGGCCCCTGATCGAGTATAAAAAAGTCCCCTGGTCGAGGATAACAAAGTCCCCTGATCGAGTATAACAAAGTCCCCTGATCGAGTATAAAAAATTCGCCTGATCGAGTATAACAAAGCCCCCTCATCGAGTATAACAAAGTCCCCTGATCGAGTATAACAAAATCCCCTGAACGAGTATAAGAAAGTCCCCTGATCGAGTATAAGAAAGTCCCCTGATCGAGTATAACAAAGTCCCATGATCGAGTATAACAAAGTTCCCTGATCGAGTATAACAAAGGCCTTTGATCGAGTATAACAAAGGCCTCTGATCGAGTATAACAAAGTCCAATGATTGAGTATAACAAAGTCCCCTCATCGAATATAACAAAGTCCCCTGATCGAGTATAACAACGTCCCCTAATCGAGTAGATCAAAGTCCCCTCATCGAGTATAACAAAGGTCCCTCATCGAGTGTAACAAAGTCCCATGATCGAAGATAACAAAGTCCCCTGATCGAGTATAACAAAGTCCCCTGATCGAGTAGAACAAAGTCCCCTCATCGAGTATAACAAAGGCCCCTCATCGAGTATAACAAAGTCCCATGATCGAGTATAACAGAATCCCCTCATCGAGTATAACACAAAGGCCCTCATCGAGTATAACAAAGTCCCATGATCGAGATATAACAAAGTCCCTCATCGAATATAAAAGTCCTGATCGACTATAACAAAGTCCCCTGATCGAGTAAAACAAAGACCCTGATCGAGTATAACAATGTCCCTGATCGAACATAACAAAGGCCCCTGATCGAGTTTAACAAAGGCCCCTCATCGAGTATAACAAAGTCCCCTGGTCGAGTATATCAAAGGCCCCTGATCGAATATAACAAAGGTGCCTAAACGAGTATAACAAAGGCCCCTGATCGAGTATAACAAAGTTCCCTGATCGAGTATAACAAAGTCCCCTGATCGAGTATAACAAAGTCCCCCTGATCGAGAATGAAAAAGTCCCCTGATCGAGTATAACAAACCCCCCTGATCAAGTATTACAAAGGCCCCTGAACGAGTATAACAAAGACTCCTGGTCGATTATAACAAAGTCCCCTGATCGAGTATAACAAAGGCCCCTGATCGAGTATAACAAAGGCCCCTAATCGAGTATAACAAAGGCCACTGATCGAGTATAACAAACTCCCCTGATCGAGTATTACAAAGTCTCCTCATCGAGTTTAACAAGTCCTCTAATCGAGAATAACAAAGGCCTTTGATCGAGTTTAACAAAGACCCCTGTTCGAGTATAACAAAGGCCTCTAAAAGAGTATAACAAAGGCCACTTTTCGAGTACAACAAAGTCCCCTGATCGAGTATAACAAAGGCCCCTGATCGAGTATAACAAAGTCCCCTGATCGAGTTTAACAGAGTCCCCTCCTAGAGTATAACAGACTGCCCTAATCGAGTGTAACAAAGTCCCCTGATCGAGTATAACAAAGTCCCCTGATCGAGTATAACAAAGGCCTCTGATCGAGTTTAACAAAGGCCCTCATCGAGTATAACAAAGTCCCTGGTTGAGTATAACAAAGGCCCCTGATGGAGTTTAACAAAGGCCCCTGATCGAGTATATAAAAAGTCCCCTGGTCGAGTATAACAAAGTCCTGATCGAGTATAACAAAGTCCCCTGATCGAGTATAACAAATTTGCCTGATCGAGTATAACAAAGCCCCCTCATCGAGTATAACAAAGTCCCCTGATCGAGTATAACAAAATCCCCTGAACGAGTATAAGAAAGTCCCCTGATCGAGTATAAGAAAGTCCCCTGATCGCGTATAAGAAAGTTCCCTGATCGAGTATAACAAAGGCCCTGACCGAGTATAACAAAGGCCCCTGATCGAGTATAACAAAGTTCAATGATCGAGTATAACAAAGTCCCCTCATCGAATATAACAAAGTCCCCTGATCGAGTATAACAAAGTCCCCTGATCGAGTAGAACAAAGTCCCCTCATCGAGTATAACAAAGGCCCCTCATCGAGTGTAACAAAGTCCCATGATCGAGTATAACAAAGTCCCCTCATCGAATATAACAAAGTCGCCTGATCGAGTATAACAAAGGCCCCTGATCGAGTATAACAAAGGCCACTGATCGAGTATAACAAAGTTCCATGATCGAGTATAACAAAGTCCCCTCATCGAATATAACAAAGTCACCCTGATCGAGTATAACAAAGTCCCTTGATCGAGTAGAACAAAGTCCCCTCATCGAGTATCTCAAAGGCCCCTCATCGAGTATAACAAAGTCCCATGATCGAGTATAACAAAGTCCCCTTGATCGAGTATAATAAAGGCCTCTGATCGAGGTTAACAAAGTCCCCTGATCGAGTATAACAAAGTCCCCTCACCGAGTATAACAAAGTCCCCTGATCGAGTATAACAAAGTCCCCTGATCGAGTATAGCAAACTCCCCTGGTCGAGGAAAACAAAGTCCCCTGATCGAGAATAACAAAGGCCACTGATCGAGTATAAGAAAGTCCCATGATCGAGTATAACAAAGTCCCCTCATCGAATATAACAAAGTCCCCTGATCGAGCATAACAAAGCCACTTGATCGAGTATAACAGAGTCCCCTCATCGAGTATAACAAAGGCCCCTCATCGAGTATAACAAAGTCCCATGATCGAGTATAACAAAGTCCCCTCATCGAATATAACAAGGTCCCCTGATCGAGTATAACAAAGTACCCTGATCGAGTATAACAAAGTCCCTTGATTGAGTATAAGAAAGGCCCCTGATCGAGTTTAACAAAAGCCCCTGATCGAGTATAACAAAGTCCCCTGGTCGAGTATAACAAATGCCCCTGATCGAATATAACAAAGGCGCCTGAACGAGTATAACAAAGGCCCCAGATCGAGTATAACAAAGTTCCCTGATCGAGTATAACAAAGCCCCTGGATCGAATATAACAAAGTCCCCATGATCGAGAATAACTAAGTCCCCTGGTCGACTATAACAAAGGCCCCTGATCGAATATAACAAAGGCGCCTGAACGAGTATAACAAAGGCCCCTGATCGAGTATAACAAAGTCCCCTGATCGAGTATAACAAAGTCTCCTCATCGAGTTTAACAAAGTCGTCTAATCGAGAATAACAAAGGCCCCTGATCGAGTATAACAAAGGCCCCTAATCGAGTATAACAAAGTCCCATGATCGAGTATAACAAAGTCCCCTGGTCGAGTATAACAAAGGCCCCTAATCGAATATAACAAATACGCCTGAACGAGTATAACAAAGGCCCTTGATCGAGTATTTCAAAGTTCCCTGATCGAGTATAATAAAGTCCCCTGATCGAGTATAACAAAGGCCTGTGATCGAGTTTAACAAAGTCCCCTGATCGAGTATAACAAAGTCCCCTCACCGAGTATAACAAAGTCCCCTGATCGAGTATAACAAAGACCCCTGATCGAGTATAATAAACTCCCCTGGTCGAGGATAACAAAGTCCCCTCATCGAATATAACAAAGTCCCCTGATCGAGTATAACAAAGTCCCCTGATCGAGTATAACAGAGTCCCTCATCGAGTATAACAAAGGCCCCTCATCGAGTATAACAAAGTCCCCATGATCGAGTGATAACAAAGTCCCTCATCGAATATAACAAAGTCCCTGATCGAGTATAACAAGTCCCCTGATCGAGTATACCACAGAGTCCTCATTGAGGCAACAAAGGCCCCCATCGAGTATAACAGAAGTCCCATGATCGAGTATAACAGTTCCTGATTGAGTATAACAAAGTCCCCTGATCGAGAATAACAAAGTCCCCTGATCAAGTATAACAAAGGCCCCTGATCGAGTATAACAAAGACTCCTAATGATTATGCAAAGTCCCCTGATCGAGTATATAACAAAGTCCCCTGATCGAGTATAACAAATCCCCCTGATCGAGTAAAACAATGTCCCCTGATCGAGTATAACAAACTCCCCTGATCGAGTATAACAAAGTCTCCTCATCGAGTTTAACAAAGTCCTCTAATCGAGAATAACAAAGGCCTTGATCGAGTTTTTAACAAAGGCCCCTGTTCGAGTGAGCAATAAATGCCTCTAAAAGAGTATAACAAAGCCACTTTTCAGAGTACAAACAAAGTCCCCTGATCGAGTATAACAAAGGCCCCTGATCGAGGATAACAAAGTCCCCTGATCGAGTATAACAGAGTCCCCTCCTCGAGTATAACAGACTGCCCTAATCGAGTGTAACAAAGTTCCCTGATCGAGTATAACAAAGTCCCCTGATCGAGTATAACAAAGGCCTCTGATCGAGTTTAAGAAAGGCCCCTCATCGAGTATAACAAAGTCCCCTGGTTGAGTATAACAAAGGCCCCTGATCGAGTTTAACAAAGGCCCCTGATCGAGTATAAAAAAGTCCCCTGGTCGAGGATAACAAAGTCCCCTGATCGAGTATAACAAAGTCCCCTGATCGAGTATAACAAATTCGCCTGATCGAGTATAACAAAGCCCCCTCATCGAATATAACAAAGTGTCCTGATCGAGTATAACAAAGTCCCCTGATCGAGTATAACAGAGTCCCCTCATCGAGTATAACAAAGGCCCCTCATCGAGTATAACAAAGTCCCATGATCGAGTATAACAAAGTTCCCTGATCGTGTATAACAAAGTCCCCCTGATCGAGAATAACAAAGTCCCCTGATCAAGTATAACAAAGGCCCCTGATCGAGTATAACAAAGACTCCTGGTCGATTATAACAAAGTCCCCTCATCGAGTATAACAAAGGCCCCTGATCGAGTATAACAAAGGCCCCTGATCGAGTATAACAAAAGCCACTGATCGAGTATAACAAACTCCCCTGATCGAGTATAACAAAGTCTAATCATCGAGTTTAACAAAGTCCTCTAATCGAGAATAACAAAGGCCTTTGATCGAGTTTAACAAAGGCCCCTGTTCGAGATAACAAATGCCCTAAAAGAGTATAACAAAAGCCACTTTCGAGTACAACAAAGTCCCCTGATCGAGTATAACAAAGGCCCCTGATCGAGGATAACAAAAGTCCCAAGATCGAGTATAATGAGAGTCCTCTCGAGTATAAATAGACTGCCCCAATCGAGTGTAACAGTTCCCTGATCGAGTATAACAAAGTCCCCTGATCGAGTATAACAAAGGCCTCTGATCGAGTTTAAGAAAGGCCCCTCATCGAGTATAACAAAGTCCCCTGGTTGAGTATAACAAAGGCCCCTGATCGAGTTTAACAAAGGCCCCTAATCGAGTATAAAAAAGTCCCCTGGTCGAGGATAACAAAGTCCCCTGATCGAGTATAACAAAGTTCCCTGATCGAATATAACAAAGGCCCCTGATCGAGTATAACAAAGGCCCCTGATCGAGTATAACAAAGTCCCCTAATCGAGTAGAGCAAAGTCCCCTCATCGAGTATAACAAAGGCCCCTCATCGAGCAAAAATAAAGTCCCGGCGATCGAGTATAACAAAGTCCTTCATCGAATATGCACAACGTCCCTGATCGAGTATACAAAAGTTCCCATCGAGTATAACAAAGGCCCCTGATCGAGTATAACAAAGGCCCCTAATCGAGTATAACAAAGTCCCATGATCGAGTATAACAAAGTCCCCTGGTCGAGTATAACAAAGGCCCCTAATCGAATATAACAAATAAGCCTGAACGAGTATAACAAAGGCCCTTGATCGAGTATTTCAAAGTTCCCTGATCGAGTATAACAAAGTCCCCTGATCGAGTATAACAAAGGCCTCTGATCGAGTTTAACAAAGTCCCCTGATCGAGTATAACAAAGTCCCCTCACCGAGTATAACAAAGTCCCCTGATCGAGTATAACAAAGACCCCCGATCGAGCATAACAAACTCCCCTGGTCGAGGATAACAAAGTCCCCCATCGAATATAACAAAGTCCCCTGATCGAGAGCACAGTCCCTCATCAGTATAACAGAGTCCCCCATCGAGTATACCAAAAGTCTCATCGAGTATAACAAAGTCCCATGAACGAGTATAACAAAGTCCCTCAACGAATATAAACAAAGTCCCCTCATCGAGCATAACAAAGCCACTTGATCGAGTATAACAGAGTCCCCTCATCGAGTATAACAAAGGCCCCTCATCGAGTATAACAAAGTCCCATGATCGAGTATAACAAAGTCCCCTCATCGAATATAACAAAGTCCCCTGCTCGAGTATAACAAAGACTCCTGGTCGATTATAACAAAGTCCCCTCATCGAGTATAACAAAGGTCCCTGATCGAGTATAACAAAGGCCCCTGATCGAATATAACAAAAGCCACTGATCGAGTATAACAAACTCCCCTGATCGAGTATAACAAAGTCTAATCATCGAGTTTAACAAAGTCCTCTAATCGAGAATAACAAAGGCCTTTGATCGAATTTAACAAAGGCCCCTGTTCGAGTATAACAAATGCCTCTAAAAGAGTATAACAAAAGCCACTTTTCGAGTACAACAAAGTCCCCTGATCGAGTATAACAAAGGCCCCTGATCGAGGATAACAAAGTCCCCTGATCGAGTATAACAGAGTCCCCTCCTCGAGTATAACAGACTGCCCTAATCGAGTGTAACAAAGTCCCCTGATCGAGTATAACAAAGTAACCTGATCGAGTATAACAAAGGCCTCTGATCGAGTTTAAGAAAGGCCCCTCATCGAGTATAACAAAGTCACCCTGGTTGAGTATAACAAAGGCCCCTGATCGAGTTTAACAAAGGCCCCTGATCGAGTATAAAAAAGTCCCCTGGTCGAGGATAACAAAGTCCCCTGATCGAGTATAACAAAGTCCCCTGATCGAGTATAAAAAATTCGCCTGATCGAGTATAACAAAGCCCCCTCATCGAGTATAACAAAGTCCCCTGATCGAGTATAACAAAATCCCCTGAACGAGTATAAGAAAGTCCCCTGATCGAGTATAAGAAAGTCCCCTGATCGAGTATAACAAAGTCCCATGATCGAGTATAACAAAGTTCCCTGATCGAGTATAACAAAGGCCTTTGATCGAGTATAACAAAGGCCTCTGATCGAGAATAACAAAGTCCAATGATTGAGTATAACAAAGTCCCCTCATCGAATATAACAAAGTCCCCTGATCGAGTATAACAACGTCCCCTAATCGAGTAGATCAAAGTCCCCTCATCGAGTATAACAAAGGTCCCTCATCGAGTGTAACAAAGTCCCATGATCGAAGATAACAAAGTCCCCTGATCGAGTATAACAAAGTCCTCTGATCGAGGAAAACTAAGTCCCCTGATCGAGTATAACAAAGGCTCCTTAATCGAGTATAAGAAAGTCCTATGATCGAGTATAACAAAGTCCCCTCATCGAATATAACAAAGTTCCCGTGATCGATATAACAGTCCCTGGATCGAGTAGAACAAAGTCCCCTCATCGAGTATAACAAAGGCCCTCTACCTATATAACAAAGTCCCATGATCGAGTATAACAAAGTCCCCTCATCGAATATAACAAAGTCCCCTGCTCGGAGTATAAATAGAGTCCCCATCGAGTATAACAAAGGCCCCCATCGAGTATAACAACAAAGTCCCATGATCGAGTATAACAAAGTTCTGATCGAGTATACCAAAGTCCCCCTGATCGAGAATAACAAAGCCCCTGCACAAGTATAACAAAGGCCCCTGATCGAGTATAACAAAGACTCCTGGTCGATTATAACAAAGTCCCTCATCGAGTATAACAAAGGCCCCTGATCGAGTATAACAAAGGCCCCTGATCGAGTATAACAAAGGCCACTGATCGAGTATAACAAACTCCCCTGATCGAGTATAACAAAGTCTCCTCCTCGAGTTTAACAAAGTCCTCTAATCGTGAATAACAAAGGCCTTTGATCGAGTTTAACAAAGGCCCCTGTTCGAGTAAAACAAAGGCCTCTAAAAGAGTATAACTAAGGCCACTTTTCGAGTACAACAAAGTCCCCTGATCGAGTATAACAAAGGCCCCTGATCGAGTATAACAAAGTCCCCTGATCGAGTATATGAGAGTCCCCTCTTCGAGTATAACACACTGCCCTAATCGAGTGTAACAAAGTCCCCTGATCGAGTATAACAAAGTCCCCTGACCGAGTATAACAAAGGCCTCTGATCGAGTTTAACAAAGGCCCCTCATCGAGTATAACAAAGTCCCCTGGTTGAGTATAACAAAGGCCCCTGATCGAGTTTAACAAAGGCCCCTGATCGAGTATAAAAAAGTCCCCTGGTCGAGGATAACAAAGTCCCCTGATCGAGTATAACAAAGTCCCCTGATCGAGTATAACAAATTCGCCTGATCGAGTATAACAAAGCCCCCTCATCGAATATAACAAAGTGTCCTGATCGAGTATAACAAAGTCCCCTGATCGAGTATAACAGAGTCCCCTCATCGAGTATAACAAAGGCCCCTCATCGAGTATAACAAAGTCCCATGATCGAGTATAACAAAGTTCCCTGATCGTGTATAACAAAGTCCCCCTGATCGAGAATAACAAAGTCCCCTGATCAAGTATAACAAAGGCCCCTGATCGAGTATAACAAAGACTCCTGGTCGATTATAACAAAGTCCCCTCATCGAGTATAACAAAGGCCCCTGATCGAGTATAACAAAGGCCCCTGATCGAGTATAACAACGGCCACTGATCGAGTATAACAAACTCCCCTGATCGAGTATAACACAGTCTAATCATCGAGTTTAACAAAGTCCTCTAATCGAGAATAACAAAGGCCTTTGATCGAGTTTAACAAAGGCCCCTGTTCGAGTATAACAAAAGCCACTTTTCGAGAACAACAAAGTCCCCTAATCGAGTATAACAAAGGCCCCTGATCGAGGATAACAAAGATACCCTGATCGAGTATAACAGAGTCCCCTCCTCGAGTATAACAGACTGCCCTAATCGAGTGTAACAAAGTCCCCTGATCGAGTATAACAAAGTCCCCTGATCGAGTATAACAAAGGCCTCTCATCGAGTTAAGAAAGGCCCCTCATCGAGTATAACAAAGTCCCCTGGTTGAGTATAACAAAGGCCCCTGATCGAGTTTAACAAAGGCCCCTGATCGAGTATAAAAAAGTCCCCTGGTCGAGGATAACAAAGTCCCTGATCGAGAGTATATAACAAAGTTCCCTGATCGAGCATAACAAAGGCCCTGACGTATAACAGCGCTCCCTGATCGAGTATAACAAAGCCCCCCTAATCGAGAGAGCAAAGTCCCTCATCGAGTAGCAACAGCGCTCCCTCATCGAGTGTAACAGAAACCTACGATCGAGTATAACAAAGTCCCTTCATCGAATAATGTAAATTCTGATCGAGTATAACAAAGTTCCCTGATCGAGGCAACAAAGGCCCTGATCGAGTTTAACAGTCCCCTGATCGAGTATAACAGTCCCTCAATTGAGTATAACAAAGTCCCCTGTTCGAGAGCAACAAATAATTCTGATCGAGTATAATAAACTTCCCTGGCTCAGGATGTAACAAAGTCCTCATCGAATATAACAAAGTCCCCTGATCGAGTATAACAAAGTCCCCTGATCGAGTATAACAGAGTCCCCCATCAGTATAACAAAAGGCCCCTCATCGAGTATAACAAAGTCCCATGATCGAGTATAACAAAGTCCCCTCATCGAATATAACAAAGTCCCTTGATCGAGTATAACAAAGTCCCCTGATCGAGTATAACAGAGTCCCCTCATCGAGTATAACAGCCCTCATCGAGTATAAAAAAGTCCCATGATCGAGTATAACAAAGTTCCCTGATCGAGTATAAAAAAGACTCCTGGTCGATTATAACAAAGTCCAATCATCGAGTATAACAAAGGCCCCTGATCGAGTATAACAAAGGCCCCTGATCGAGTATAACAAAGGCCACTGATCGAGTATAACAAACTCCCCTGATCGAGTATAACAAAGTCTAATCATCGAGTTTAACAAAGTCCTCTAATCGAGAATAACAAAGGCCTTAGATCGAGTTTAACAACGGCCCCTGTTCGAGTATAACAAATGCCTCTAAAAGAGTATAACAAAAGCGACTTTTCGAGTAGAACAAAGTCCCCTGATCGAGTATAAGAAAGGCCCCTGATCGAGGATAACAAAGTCCCCTGATCGAGTATAACAGAGTCCCCTCCTCGAGTATAACAGACTGCCCTAATCGAGTGTAACAAAGTCCCCTGATCGAGTATAACAAAGTCCCCTGATCGAGTATAACAAAGGCCTCTCATCGAGTTTAACAAAGGCCCCTCATCGAGAATAACAAAGTCCCCTGGTTGAGTATAACAAAGGCCCCTGATCGAGTTTATCAAAGGCCCCTGATCGAGTATAAAAAAGTCCCCTGGTCGAGGATAACAAAGTCCCCTGATCGAGTATATAACAGATTCCCTGATCGAGTATAACAATTCGCCTGACGGAGTATAACAAAGCCTCATCGAGTATAACAAAGTCCCCTGATCGAGTATAATAAAATCCTCGAACGAGTATAAGAAAAGTCCCCTGATCGAGTATAAGAAAGTCCCCTGATCGAGTATAACAAAGTCCCATGATCGAGTATAACAGTTCCTGATCGAGAGCAACAAAGGCCTTTGATCGAGTATAACAAAGGCCTCTGATCGAGTATAACAAAGTCCAACAGATTGAGTATAACAAAGTCCCCCTCATCGAATATAACAAAGTCCCCTGGATCGAGTATATATAAATAACATCCCCTAATCGAGTAGAACAAAGTCCTCATCGAGTATATAACAAAGGCCCTCATCGAGTATAACAAAGTCCCATGATCGAGTATAACAAAGTCCCCTCATCGAATATAACAGTCCTCTGATCGATTATAACAAAGTCCCCTGATCGGGTATAACAAAGGCCCCTGATCGAGTATAACAAAGGCCCTCATCGAGTATAACATAGTCCCATGATCGAGTATAAAAAAGTCCCCTCATCGAATATAACAAAGTCCCCTAATCGAGTATAACCAATTCCCCTGATCGAGTAGAACAAAGTCCCCTCATCGAGTATAACAAAGGCCCCTCATTGAGTATAACAAAGTCCCATGATCAAGAATAACAAAGTCCCTCATCGAGAATAACAAAGTCCCCTGATCGAGTATAACAAAGCCCCCTGATCAAGTATAACAAAGGCCCCTGATCGAGTATAACAAAGACTCCTGGTCGATTATAACAAAGTCCCCTGATCGAGTATTACAAAGGCTTCTGATCGAGTATAACAAAGGCCCCTAATGGAGTATAACAAAGGCCACTGATCGAGTAAAACAAACTCCCCTGAACTAGTATAACAAAGTCTCCTCATCGAGTTTAACAAAGTCCTCTAATCGATAATAACAAAGGCCTTTGATCGAGTTTAACAAAGGCCCCTGTTCGAGTATAACAAAGGCCTCTAAAGGAGTATAACAAAGGCCACTTTTCGAGTACAACAAAGTCCCCTGATCGAGTATAACAAAGGCCCCTGATCGAGTATAACAGAGTCCCCTCCTCGAGTATAACAGACTGCCCTAATCGAGTGTAACAAAGTCCCCTGATCGAGTATATAAAAAGTCCTGATCGAAAATAACAAAGGCCTCTCATCGGCTTAAGAAAGGCCCTGATCGAGTATAACAAAAGTCCCCTGATCGAGTATAACAAATTCGCCTGATCGAGTATAACAAAGCCCCCTCATCGAATATAACAAAGTCCCCTGATCGAGTATAACAAATTCCCCTGATCGAGTATAACAAAGCCCCCTCATCGAATATAACAAAGTCCCCTGATCGAGTATAACAAAATCCCCTGAACGAGTATAAGAAAGTCCCCTGATCGAGTATAAGAAAGTCCCCCGATCGAGTATAACAAAGTTCCCTGATCGAGTATAACAAAGGCCTTTGATATTTGTATAACAAAGACCTCTGATCGAGTATAACAAAGTCCAATGATTGAGTATAACAAAGTCCCCTCATCGAATATAACAAAGTCCCCTGATCGAGTATAACAACGTCCCCTAATCGAGTAGAACAAAGTCCCCTCATCGAGTATAACAAAGGCCCCTCATCGAGTGTAACAAAGTCCCATGATCGAGTATAACAAAGTCCCCTCATCGAATATAACAAAGTCCCTTGATCGAGTATAACAAAGTTCCCTGATCGAGTATAACAAAGGCCCCTGATCGAGTATAACAAAGGCCCCTGATCGAGTATAACAAAGTTCCATGATCAAGTATAACAAAGTCCCCTCATCGAATATAACAAAGTCACCCTGATCGAGTATAACAAAGTCCCCTGATCAAGTAGAACAAAGTCCCCTCATCGAGTATAACAAAGGCCCCTCATCGAGTATAACAAAGTCCCATGATCGAGTATAACAAAGTCCCCTGATCGAGTATAACAAAGGCCTCTGATCGAGGTTAACAAAGTCCCCTGATCGAGTATTACAAAGTCCCCTCACGGAGTATAACAAAGTCCCCTGATCGAGTATAACAAAGTCCCCTGATCGAGTATAACAAACTCCCCTGGTCGGGGAAAACAAAGTCCCCTGATCAAGTATAACAAAGGCCCCTGATCGAGTATAAGAATGTCCCATGATCGAGTATAACAAAGTCCCTTCATCGAATATAACAAAGTCCCCTGATCGAGTATAACAAAGAGCCCTGATCGAGTAGAACAAAGTCCCCTCATCTAGTATAACAAAGGCCCCTCATCGAGTATAACAAAGTCCCATGATCGAGTATAAGAAAGTCCCCTCATCGAATATAACAAAGTCCCTTGATCGAGTATAACAAAGTCACCTGATCGAGTATAACAGAGTCCCCTCATCGAGTATAACAAAGGCCCCTCATCGAGTATAACAAAGTCCCATGATCGAGTATAACAAAGTCCCCTCATCGAATATAACAAAGTCCCCTGATCGAGAATAACAAAGTCCCGTGATCGAGTATAACAAAGTCCCCTGATTGAGTATAAGAAAGGCCCCTGATCGAGTTTAACAAAAGCCCCTGATCGAGTATAACAAAGTCTCCTGGTCGAGTATAACAAAGGCCCCTGATCGAATATAACAAAGGCGCCTGAACGAGTATAACAAACGCCCTTCATCGAGTATAACAAAGTTCCCTGATCGAGTATAACAAAGTCCCTAGATCGAATATAATAAACTCCCCCTGATCGAGAATAACAAGGTCCCCTGATCGAGTATAACAAAGTCTCCTCATCGAGTTTAACAAAGTCCTCTAATCGAGAATAACAAAGGCCCCTGATCGAGTATAACAAAGGCCCCTGATCGAGTATAACAAGGGCCCCTGATCGAGTATAACAAAGTCTCTTCATCGAGTTTAACAAAGTCCTCTAATCGAGAATAACAAAGGCCTTTGATCGAGTTTAACAAAGTCCTCTAATCAAGTATAACAAAGGCCACTCATCGAGTATAACAAAGTCCCATGATCCAGTATAACAAAGTCCCCTTATCGAATATAACAAAGTCCCCTGATCGAGTACAACAAAGTCCCCTGATCGAGTATAACAAAGTCCCTGATCGAGTATGACAAAGTCCCCTGATCGAGAATAACAGATCGCTCCTAATCGAGTGTAACAAAGTCCCTGATCGAGTATAACAAAGTCCCCTTGATCGAGTAGAACAAAGTCCCTCATCGAGTATAACAGCCCTCATCGAGTATAACAAAGTCCCATGATCGAGTATAACAAAGTCCCCTCATCGAATATAACAAAGTCCCTTGATCGAGTATAACAAAGTCACCTGATCGAGTATAACAGAGTCCCCTCATCGAGTATAACAAAGGCCCCTCATCGAGTATAAAAAAGTCCCATGATCGAGTATATCAAAGTCCCCTCATCGAATATAACAAAGTCCCCTGATCGAGAATAACAAAGTCCCGTGATCGGGTATAACAAAGTCCCCTGATTGAGTATAAGAAAGGCCCCTGATCGAGTTTAACAAAGGCCCCTGATCGAATGTAACAAAGGCGCCTAAACGAATATAACAAACGCCCTTGATCGAGTATAACAAAGTTCCCTGATCGAGTATAACAAAGGCCTTTGATCGAATTTAACAAAGTCCTCTTATCGAGTATAACAAAGGCCACTCATCGAGTATAACAAAGTCCCATGATCCAGTATAACAAAGTCCCCTTATCGAATATAACAAAGTCCCCTGATCGAGTACAACAAAGTCCCCTGATCGAGTATAACAAAGGCACCTAATCGAGTATGACAAAGTCCCCTGATCGAGTATAACAGAGTCCCCTGGTCGAGAATAACAGACTGCCCTAATCGAGTGTAACAAAGTCCCCTGATCGAGTATAACAAAGTCCCCTGATCGAGTATAACAAAGGCCTCTGATCGAGTTTAACAAAGGCCCCTCATCGAGTATAACAAAGTCCCCTGATCGAGTATAACAAAGTCCCCTGATCGAGTATAACAAATTCGCCTGATCGAGTATAACAAAGCCCCCTCATCGAATATAACAAAGTCCCCTAACGGTATAAGAAAGATCGAGTATAAAAAAGTCCCCTGAATCGAGTATAACAAAGTCCCCTATCGAGTATAACAAAGTTTCCTGATCGAGTTAACAAAGCCCCTGATCGAGTATAACAAAGGCCCTCATCGATGTATAACAAAGTCCCATGATCGAGTATAACAAAGTCCCCTAATCGAATATAACAAAGTCCCCTGATCGAGTATAACAAAGTCCCCTCATCGAGTAGAACAAAGTCCCCTCATCGAGTATAACAAAGGCCCCTCATCGAGTGTAACAAAGTCCCATGATCGAGTATAACAAAGTCCCCTCATCGAATATAACAAAGTCACCCTAATCGAGTATAACAAAGTCCCCTGATCGAGTAGAGCAAAGTCCCCTCATCGGCATAACAAAGGCCCCTGATCGAGTATATAACAAAGTCTCCTGGTCGAGTATAACAAAGGCCCCTGATCGAATGTGTAACAAAGGCGCCGAAACGAATATAACAACAACAAACGCCCTGATCGAGTATAACAAAGTTCCCCGATCGAGTATAACAAAGGCCTTTTGATCGAGTTTAACAAAGTCCTAATCGAGTATAACAGTACACCTTCATCGAGTATAACAAAGTCCCATGATCCAGTATAACAAAGTCCCCTCTTTATCGAATATAACAAAGTCCCCTGATCGAGTACAACAAAGTCCCTGATCGAGTATAACAAAGGCACCTGATCGAGTATGACAAAGTCCCCTGATCGAGTATAACAGAGTCCCCTGGTCGAGAATAACAGACTGCCCTAATCGAGTGTAACAAAGTCCCCTGATCGAGTATAACAGTCCCCTGATCGAGTATAACAAAGGCCTCTGATCGAGTTTAACAAAGGCCCCTCATCGAGTATAACAAAGTCCCCTGATCGAGTATAACAAAGTCTCCTGATCGAGTATAACAAATTCGCCTGATCGAGTATAACAAAGTCTCCTGATCGAGTATAACAAATTCGCCTGATCGAGTATAACAAAGCCCCCTCATCGAATATAACAAAGTCCCCTAATCGAGTATAACAAAATCCCGTGAACGAGTATAAGAAATTCCCCTGATCGAGTATAAAAAAGTCCCCTGATCGAGTATAACAAAGTTCCCTTATCGAGTATAACAAAGGCCCCTGATCGAGTATAACAAAGGCCTATGATCGAGTATAACAAATTCCCATGATCGAGTATAACAAAGTCCCCTCATCGAATATAACAAAGTCCCCTGATCGAGTATAACAAAGTCCCCTCATCGAGTAGAACAAAGTCCCCTCATCGAGTATAACAAAGGCCCCTCATCGAGTGTAATAAAGTCCCATGATCGAGTATAACAAAGTCCCCTCATCGAATATAACAATGTCACCCTAATCGAGTATAACAAAGTCCCCTAATCGAGTAGAACAAAGTCCCCTCATCGAGTATAAAAAAGGCCCCTCATCGAGTATAACAAAGTCCCATGATCGAGTATAACAAAGTCTCCTGATCGAGTATAACAAAGGCCTCTTATCGAGGTTAACAAAGTCCCCTGATCGAGTATAACAAAGTCCCCTCACCGAGTATAACAAAGTCCCCTGATCGAGTATAACAAAGTCCCCTGATCGAGTATAACAAAGGCCTCTGATCGAGGTTAACAAAGTCCCCTGATCGAGTATTACAAAGTCCCCTCACCGAGTATAACAAAGTCCCCTGACCGAGTATAACAAAGTCCCCTGATCGAGTATAACAAACTCCCCTGGTCGGGGAAAACAAAGTCCCCTGATCGAGTATAACAAAGGCCCCTGATCGAGTATAAGAATGTCCCATGATCGAGTATAACAAAGTCCCCTCATCGAATATAACAAAGTCCCCTGATCGAGTATAACAAAGGGCCCTGATCGAGTAGAACAAAGTCCCCTCATCTACTATAACAAAGGCCCCTCATCGAGTATAACAAAGTCCCATGATCGAGTATAACAAAGTCCCCTCATCGAATATAACAAAATCCCCTGATCGAGTATAACAAAGTCACCTGATCGAGTATAACAGAGTCCCCTCATCGAGTATAACAAAGGCCCCTCGTCGAGTATAACAAAGTCCCATGATCGAGTATAACAAAATCCCCTCATCGAATATAACAAATTCCCCTGATCGAGAATAACAAAGTCCCCTGATCGAGTATAACAAAGTCCCCTGATTAAGTATAAGAAAGGCCCCTGATCGAGTTTAACAAAAGCCCCTGATCGAGTATAAGAAAGTCCCCTGGTCGAGTATAACAAAGGCCCCTGATCGAATATAACAAAGGCGCCTGAACGAGTATAACAAAGGCCCTTGATCGAGTATAAAAAAGTTCCCTGATCGAGTATAACAAAGCCCCTGGATCGAATACAATAAACTATCCCTGATCGAGAATAACAAAGTCCCCTGATCGAGTATAACAAAGTCTCCTCATCGAGTTTAACAAAGTCCTCTAATCGAGAATAACAAAGGTCCCTGATCGAGTATAACAAAGGCCCCTGATCGAGTATAACAAGGGCCCCTGATCGAGTATAACATAGTCTCCTCATCGAGTTTAACAAAGTCTTCTAATCGAGAATAACAAAGGCCTTTGATCGAGTTTAACAAAGTCCCCTGATCGAGTATTACAGAGTCCCCTGATCGAGTATTACAGAGTCCCCTGATCGAGTATAACAGAGTCCCCTGGTCGAGAATAACAGACTGCCCTAAACGAGTGTAAGAAAGTCCCCTGATCGAGTATAACAAAGTCCCCTGATCGAGTATAACAAAGGCCTCTGATCGAGTTTAACAAAGGCCCCTCATCGAGTATAACAAAGTCCCCTGATCGAGTATAACAAAGTCCCCTAATCGAGTATAACAAATTCGCCTGATCGAGTATAACAAAGCCCCCTCATCGAATATAACAAAGTCCCCTGAACGAGTATAAGAAAGTCCCCTGATCGAGTATAAAAAGTCCCCTGATCGAGTATAACAAAGTTCCCTGATCGAGTATAACAAA
>NW_024725826.1:0-8408 GCF_018991925.1 Homarus americanus | reverse complement strand
CTTGTATCTGTCCTGTTAAGTGTACTTGTATCTGTCCTGTTAAGTGTACTTGTATCTCTCCTGTTAAGTGTACTTGTATCTGTTCTGTTAAGTGTACTTGTATCTGTCCTCTTAAGTGTACCTGTATCTGTCCTGTTAAGTGTACCTGCATCTGTCCTGTTAAGTGTACCTATATCTACCTTGCTAAGTGTACTTGTATCTGTCCTGTTAAGTGTACCTGCATCTGTCCTGTAAAGTGTACCTATATCTACCCTGTTAAGTGTACCTATATCTACCCTGTTAAGTGTACGTGTATCTGTCCTGTTAAGTGTACCTGCATCTGTCCTGTAAAGTGTACCTATATCTACCCTGTTAAGTGTACATGTATCTGTCCTCTTAAGTGTACCTGTATCTGTCCTGTTAAGTGTACCTGCATCTGTCCTGTTAAGTGTACCTATATCTACCCTGTTAAGTGTACCTGTATCTGTCCTGTTAAGTGTACTTGTATCTGTCCTGTTAAGTGTACTTGTATCTGTCTTGTTAAGTGTACCTGTATCTGTCCTGTTAAGTGTACTTGTATCTGTCTTGTTAAGTGTACCTGTATCTGTCCTGTTAAGTGTACCTGTATGTGTCTTGTTAAGTGTACCTATATCTGCCCTGTTAAGTGTACTTATATCTGTCCTGTTAAGTGTACCTGTATCTGTTCTGTTAAGTGTACTTGTATCTGTCCTGTTAAGTGTACCTGTATCTGCCCTGTTAACTGTACTTGTATCTGTCCTGTTAAGTGTAATGCATCTGTCCTGTGAAGTGTACTTGTATCTGTCCTCTTAAGTGTACCTGTATCTGTCCTGTTAAGTGTACCTATATCTACCTTGTTAAGTGTACTTGTATCTGTCCTGTTAAGTGTACTTGTATCTGTCCTGTTAAGTGTACTTGCATCTGTCCTCTTAAGTGTACCTGTATCTGTCCTGTTAAGTGTACCTGCATCTGTCCTGTAAAGTGTAACTATATCTACCCTGTTAAGTGTACCTATATCTACCTTGTTAAGTGTACTTGTATCTGTCCTGTTAAGTGTACTTGCATCTGTCCTGTGAAGTGTACTTGTATCTGTCCTGTTAAGTGTACCTGTACCTGTATCTGTCCTGTTAAGTGTACGTGTATCTGTCCTGTTAAGTGTACTTGTATCTGTCCTGTTAAGTAAGTATCTGTCATATTACTTGTATCTGTCCTGTTAAGTGTACTTGTATCTGTCCTGTTAAGTGTACTTGTATCTCTCCGGTTAAGTGTACTTGTATCTGTCCTGTTAAGTGTACTTGTATCTGTCCTCTTAAGTGTACTTGTATCTGTCCTGTTAAGTGTACCTGTATCTGTCCTGTTAAGTGTACCTGTATCTGTCCTGCTAAGTGTACCTGCATCTGTCCTGTTAAGTGTACTTGTATCTCCTGTTAAGTGTACTTGTATCTGTTCTGTTAAGTGTACTTGTATCTGTCCTGTTAAGTGTACTTGTATCTGTCCTGTTAAGTGTACTTGTATCTCTCCTGTTAAGTGTACTTGTATCTGTTCTGTTAAGTGTACTTGTATCTGTCCTCTTAAGTGTACCTGTATCTGTCTTGTTAAGTGTACCTTCATCTGTCCTGTTAAGTGTACCTATATCTACCCTGTTAAGTGTACCTGTATATGTCCTGTTAAGTGTACATGTATCTGTCCTGTTAAGTGTACTTGTATCTGTCTTGTTAAGTGTACCTGTATCTGTCTTGTTAAGTGTACTTGTATCTGTCTTGTTAAGTGTACCTGTATCTGCCCTGTTAATAATAATAATAATAATAATAATAATAATAATTAACGGTTTATTGAAAAAGTTCTGCAGCCCGAAGGCTGAAAATATACATTGGACATAAATGACTTATTACATACATTGGTGGTTTAACAAAAGCCTTCATTAGAGAAAGGTAAAGGAACATACAGTGAACATACAGATTAATGTAGGTGTTGAACAGCAAAAACGTAGTGTAGTAACTCCTTCCCAGATGGTGTTAGGAGGGACCTCACGTGGTGTAGTAGTTCCCTCACAGATGGTGTTATGAGGGGCCTCACGTGGTGTAGTAATTCCCTCACAGATGGTGTTATGAGGGCCTCGTGGTGTAGTAATTCCCTCACAGATGGTGTTATGAGGGGGCCTCACGTGGTGTAATAATTCCTCACAGATGGTGTTATGAGGGCCTCGTGGTGTAATTCCCTCACAGATGGTGTTATGAGGGGGCCTCACGTGGTGTGTGAATTCCCTCACAGATGGTGTTGTAGGGGCATCACGTGGTGTGGTAATTCCTCACAGATGGTGTTGTAGAGGGGCCTCACGTGGTGTGTGAATTCCTCTGGATGGTGTTATGAGGGGCCTCACGTGGTGTAGTAATTCTCACAGATGAGGGCCTTGTGAGGGGCCTCACGTGGTGTGTAATTCCTCACAGATGGTGTTATGAGGGAGCCTCACGTGGTGTAGTAATTCCCTCACAGATGGTGTTATGAGGGGCCTCACGTGGTGTAGTAACTCCTTCACATATGGTGTTATGAGGGGCCTCACGTGGTGTAGTAATTCCCTCACAGATGGTGTTATATGAGTGAGGTGTGGTTCCAGGCCTTCCTATCGTAGACGGATTAACACATCGCTGGTAGTTGGGTCTCACGGGCCGTTATCACTGGGTACCTGGGACCTCACTGTGTGAAAGGTCAACTTGGGTACCACTGTTACTGTTGAGTTGTTCTCACTGACTTAAGCACTGTTCACCACTGTTCACCTCTGTTTAACACTGGTTCCATTTCTTTCCTAAATGAAATAGTAACTTCTGGCGTGAACTTGTTGATATTCCGGTGGGGAGGAGGGGGGTTCAGGGGAGGGAGTTGGTATGGGCCAACATAACAGTTGACCTGGCTGCTCCGAGAGGAGCGCCAGGTACGTCTTGACCCTTCGGTGGTCAAGGATGTGTACCTGTATCTATCCTGTTAAGTGTACCTATATCTACCCTGTTAAGTGTACCTGTATCTTTCTTGTTAAGTGTACCTGTATCTGTCCTGTTAAGTGTACCTGTATCTGTCCTGTTAAGTGTACCTGCATCTGTCCTGTTAAGTGTACCTATATCTACCCTGTTAAGTGTACTTGCATCTGTCCTGTTAAGTGCACTTGTCTCTCTCCTGTTCAGTGTACTTGTATCTGTCCTCTTAAGTGTACTTGTATCTGTTCTGTTAAGTGTACCTGTATCTGTCCTGTTAAGTGTACCTGTATCTGTCCTGTAAGTGTACTTGTATCTGTCCTGTTCAGTGTACTTGTATCTGTCCTGTTAAGTGTACCTGTATCTGCCCTGTTAAGTGTACTTGTATCTCTCCTGTTAAGTGTACTTGTATCTGTCCTGTTAAGTGTACTTGCATCTGTCCTGTTAAGTGTACCTGTATCTTTCTTGTTAAGTGTACCTGTATCTGTCCTGTTAAGTGTACTTGTATCTGTCCTGTTAAGTGTACTTGTATCTGTCTTGTTAAGTGTACCTGTATCTGTCCTGTTAAGTGTACTTGTATCTGTCTTGTTAAGTGTACCTGTATCCGCCCTGTTAAGTGTACTTGTATCTGTCCTGTTAAGTGTACCTATATCTGTTCTGTTAAGTGTACTTGTATGTCCTGTTAAGTGTACCTGTATCTGCCCTGTTAACTGTACTTGTATCTGTCCTGTTAAGTGTGCTTGTATCTGTCCTGTTAAGTGTACTTGTATCTGTCCTCTTAAGTGTACCTGTATCTGTCCTGTTAAGTGTACCTGCATCTGTCCTGTTAAGTGTACCTATATCTACCTTGTTAAGTGTAGTTGTATCTGTCCTGTTAAGTGTACCTGCATCTGTCCTGTAAAGTGTAACTATATCTGCCTGTTAAGTGTGCCTATATCTACCCTGTTAGTGTACGTGTATCTGTCCTGTTAAGTGTGCCTGCATCTGTCCTGTAAAGTGTACCTATATCTACCTGTTAAGTATGTATCTGTCCTCTTAAGATGTACCTGTATCTGTCTATTAAGTGTACCTGCATCTGTCTATTAAGTGTACCTATATCTCTACCCTGTTAAGTGTGTACCTGTATCTGTCTGTTAGGTGTGCTTGTATCTGTCCTGTTAAGTGTGCTTGTATCTGTGTCTTGTTAGGGTGTGCCTGTATCTTGACTCATATTTAAGTGCTTGTATCTGTGTGTTAGGGTGTACCTGTATCTGTCCTGTTAAGTGTACCTGTATGTGTCTTGTTAAGTGTACCTGTATCTGCCCTGTTAAGTGTACTTATATCTGTCCTGTTAAGTGTACCTGTATCTGTTCTGTTAAGTGTACTTGTATCTGTCCTGTTAAGTGTACCTGTATCTGCCCTGTTAACTGTACTTGTATCTGTCCTGTTAAGTGTAATGCATCTGTCCTGTGAAGTGTACTTGTATCTGTCCTCTTAAGTGTACCTGTATCTGTCCTGTTAAGTGTACCTATATCTACCTTGTTAAGTGTACTTGTATCTGTCCTGTTAAGTGTACTTGTATCTGTCCTGTTAAGTGTACTTGTATCTGTCCTGTTAAGTGTACTTGCATCTGTCCTGTTAAGTGTACTTGCATCTGTCCTGTTAAGTGTACCTGTATCTGCCCTGTTAAGTGTACCTGTATCTGTCCTGTTAAGTGTACCTGTATCTGTCCTGTTAAGTGTACTTGTATCTGTCCTGTTAAGTGTACCTGTATCTGTCCTGTTAAGTGTACTTGTATTTGTCCTGTTAAGTGTACTTGCATCTGTCCTGTTAAGTGTACGTGTATCTGTCCTGTTAAGTGTACTTGTATCTGTCCTGTTAAGTGTACTTGTATCTGTCCTGTTAAGTGTACATGTATCTGTCCTGTTAAGTGTACTTGTATCTGTCCTGTTAAGTGTACCTGTATCTGCCCTGTTAACTGTACTTGTATCTGTCCTGTTAAGTGTACTTGCATCTGTCCTGTGAAGTGTACTTGTATCTGTCCTGTTAAGTGTACCTGTATCTGTCCTGTTAAGTGTACCTGCATCTGTCCTGTTAAGTGTACGTGTATCTGTCCTGTTAAGTGTACTTGTATCTGTCCTGTTAAGTGTACTTGTATCTGTCCTGTTAAGTGTACTTGTATCTGTCCTGTTAAGTGTACTTGTATCTCTCCGGTTAAGTGTACTTGTATCTGTCCTGTTAAGTGTACTTGTATCTGTCCTCTTAAGTGTACTTGTATCTGTCCTGTTAAGTGTACCTGTATCTGTCCTGTTAAGTGTACCTGTATCTGTCCTGCTAAGTGTACCTGCATCTGTCCTGTTAAGTGTACTTGTATCTCCTGTTAAGTGTACTTGTATCTGTTCTGTTAAGTGTACTTGTATCTGTCCTGTTAAGTGTACTTGTATCTGTCCTGTTAAGTGTACTTGTATCTCTCCTGTTAAGTGTACTTGTATCTGTTCTGTTAAGTGTACTTGTATCTGTCCTCTTAAGTGTACCTGTATCTGTCTTGTTAAGTGTACCTTCATCTGTCCTGTTAAGTGTACCTATATCTACCCTGTTAAGTGTACCTGTATATGTCCTGTTAAGTGTACATGTATCTGTCCTGTTAAGTGTACTTGTATCTGTCTTGTTAAGTGTACCTGTATCTGTCTTGTTAAGTGTACTTGTATCTGTCTTGTTAAGTGTACCTGTATCTGCCCTGTTAATAATAATAATAATAATAATAATAATAATAATTAACGGTTTATTGAAAAAGTTCTGCAGCCCGAAGGCTGAAAATATACATTGGACATAAATGACTTATTACATACATTGGTGGTTTAACAAAAGCCTTCATTAGAGAAAGGTAAAGGAACATACAGTGAACATACAGATTAATGTAGGTGTTGAACAGCAAAAACGTAGTGTAGTAACTCCTTCCCAGATGGTGTTAGGAGGGACCTCACGTGGTGTAGTAGTTCCCTCACAGATGGTGTTATGAGGGGCCTCACGTGGTGTAATTCCCTCACAGATGGTGTTATGAGGGGCCTCACGTGGTGTAGTAATTCCCTCACAGATGGTGTTATGAGGGGTCTCACGTGGTGTAGTAATTCCCTCACAGATGGTGTTATGAGGGGCCTCACGTGGTGTGCAGGTAGTAATTCCTTCAGATGCAAGTTATGAGGGGCCTCACGTGGTGTAGTGCACCTCACAGATGGTAAAGCAGGAGGGCATCACGTGGTGTAGCACTCCCCACAGATGGTGTTATGAGGGCCCTCATGTGGTCTAGTAATTCCCTCACAGATGGTGTTATGAGGGGCTTCACGTGGTGTAGTAATTCCCTCACAGATGGTGTTATGAGGGGCCTCACATGGCGTAGTAATTCCCTCACAGATGGTGTTATGAGGGGCCTCACGTGGTGTAGTAATTCCCTCACAGATGGTGTTATGAGGGGCCTCACGTGGTGTAGTAACTCCTTCACATATGGTGTTATGAGGGGCCTCACGTGGTGTAGTAATTCTCTCACAGATGGTGTTATATGAGTGAGGTGTGGTTCCAGGCCTTCCTATCGTAGACGGATTAACACATCGCTGGTAGTTGGGTCTACGGGCCGTTATCACTGGGTACCTGGGACCTCACTGTGTGAAAGGTCAACTTGGGTACCACTGTTACTGTTGAGTTGTTCTCACTGACTTAAGCACTGTTCACCACTGTTCACCTCTGTTTAACACTGGTTCCATTTCTTTCCTAAATGAAATAGTAACTTCTGGCGTGAACTTGTTGATATTCCGGTGGGGAGGAGGGGGGTTCAGGGGAGGGAGTTGGTATGGGCCAACATAACAGTTGACCTGGCTGCTCCGAGAGGAGCGCCAGGTACGTCTTGACCCTTCGGTGGTCAAGGATGTGTACCTGTATCTATCCTGTTAAGTGTACCTATATCTACCCTGTTAAGTGTACCTGTATCTTTCTTGTTAAGTGTACCTGTATCTGTCCTGTTAAGTGTACCTGTATCTGTCCTGTTAAGTGTACCTGCATCTGTCCTGTTAAGTGTACCTATATCTACCCTGTTAAGTGTACTTGCATCTGTCCTGTTAAGTGCACTTGTCTCTCTCCTGTTCAGTGTACTTGTATCTGTCCTCTTAAGTGTACTTGTATCTGTTCTGTTAAGTGTACCTGTATCTGTCCTGTTAAGTGTACCTGTATCTGTCCTGTAAGTGTACTTGTATCTGTCCTGTTCAGTGTACTTGTATCTGTCCTGTTAAGTGTACCTGTATCTGCCCTGTTAAGTGTACTTGTATCTCTCCTGTTAAGTGTACTTGTATCTGTCCTGTTAAGTGTACTTGCATCTGTCCTGTTAAGTGTACCTGTATCTTTCTTGTTAAGTGTACCTGTATCTGTCCTGTTAAGTGTACTTGTATCTGTCCTGTTAAGTGTACTTGTATCTGTCTTGTTAAGTGTACTTGTATCTCTCCTGTTAAGTGTACTTGCATCTGTCCTGTTAAGTGTACTTGTATCTGTCCTGTTAAGTGTACTTGCATTTGTCCTGTTAAGTTTACTTGTATCTGTCCTCTTAAGTGTACCTGTATCTGTCCTTTTAAGTGTACCTGTATTTGTCCTGTTAAGTGTACTTGTATCTGTCCAGAAAGTGTACTTGTATCTGTCCTGTTAAGTGCACTTGTATCTGTCCTGTTAAATGTACTTGCATTTGTCCTGTTAAGTGTACTTATATCTGTCCTGTTAAGTGTACTTGCATCTGTCCTGTTAAGTGTACTTGTATCTGTCCTGTTAAGTGTACTTGTATCTGTCTTGTTAAGTGTACTTGCATCTGTCCTCTTAAGTGTACTTGTATCTGTCCTGTTAAGTGTACTTGCATCTGTCCTGTTAAGTGTACTTGTATCTGTCCTGTTAAGTGTACTTGTATCTGTCTTGTTAAGTGTACCTGTGTCTGTCCTGTTAAGTGTACTTGTATCTGTCTTGTTAAGTGTACTTGTATCTGTCCTGTTAAGTGTACTTGTATCTGTCTTGTTAAGTGTACCTGTATCTGTCCTGTTAAGTGTACTTGTATCTGTCCTGTTAAGTGTACTTGTATCTGTCTTGTTAAGTGTACTTGTATCTGTCCTGTTAAGTGTACTTGCATCTGTCCTGTTAACTGTACCTGTATCTGTCCTGTTAAGTGTACTTGCATCTGCCCTGTTAAGTGTACCTGTAACTGCCCTGTTAAGTGTACTTGCGTCTGTCCTGTTAAGTGTACTTGTATCTGCCCTTTTAAGTGTAATTGCATCTCTCCTGTTAAGTGTACCTGTATCTGCCCTGTTAAGTGTACCTGTATCTGTCCTGTTAAGTGTACTTGTATCTGTCCTGTTAAGTGTACCTGTATCTGTCTTGTTAAGTGTACCTGTATCTGTCCTGTTAAGTGTACTTGCATCTGCCCTGTAAAGTGTACCTGTA
>NW_024725825.1:0-21179 GCF_018991925.1 Homarus americanus | reverse complement strand
TTCTTCATCTTCTAATATCTCGACTTCAACTTCGTAAACTGTGATTACTTAAACGTATTTAACGCTCGTTTACGTAACTTTTTTGTAGAATAAATGAATGTATATCCGGGGTTCTTCTGTTTCTTTGTCCATCTGATGTTTGCGTCCATGTTGAGGAGAACCACTTAGCAGGGCTCGCATTTTCCCATAATGTGTTACCTCAAGTTCCATAATTTGCACTTAGTGAAGCCACGATATCCCGCGTTATGTTGCCCGTCTTACTTCCTTCTGAGTTATGTGTCTTAAGTTGGTGAAAAAATTAAATTAAGGCTGAATTATTGTTAAATGTTAAGGTATTATAGTACTTGTCTGTCGTGTTGTTAATATAACATAGTTTCACCAGCAGTATGTACTCAAGAGCTTATTAACATCGTTGACGAGTCAGAGCCGCAACACTGAACCAATCTATATGAACATTAACACAAAAATAAATTGTTACATTACATCGACTATCAAGACATAACTTACAATACAAATTAATAAATAATTGTACCAGGCAGATAAAAATATTAGTTACAAAAATTATGAAAATAGTCTTAATGTTCACGCCAGAACTTACCCCATAACAAAAGCCATACAACATTTTCCCAGTTAAGACTTCGTTAAATACAATCTCAAACTCCTTCTCAGAAACTGTGTGTTGGTGGTGTGCCACGTGTGGTGTGTGTGTGTGTGTGTGACAGCACCTTTGATTTATACAAATATTCACCCAAATGAATAACACCAAGTAATTCACCATGTTATTCACGACTCTTAGATCACTTGGCTTGCGTCTCTCAAAAGGTCGAGCCAGGGTCAGCTGATTCAGTAAACACCGCTCACATTAATAGGGACCTGCCACACTTTGCCATAAACAGATAAATTGTACCGGGAATTTTCCCCCCACACACTCATCATTGTCACTTTATGTAACTTGCTGACCAAACCCATGACCCTTCAGGCCTTTTACGCCCTTAATGCATGAGTCATAAAGGCAAGCATGAACTCCGCATGCTTCCCAGTTGGGCACTGTAAACGCTTTTGCGCTTCACCTTGCACAGGATGTAAGGGGTGCCCAATAAACTAGCCCCCTCGTGGGCAATCTGTAATCACTACCACTGTCTCGCGGCCCAGAGTAGTAGTTGGACATATCACTAGACAGGGAAATTCACACTTAACACAAGTGTTATCTCAAGGTCATATTCACAACACTTCCCTGGACAGAATTCATAATTTATTTTCTCATATTACATCTGTGTGTATACCTGCTACTAGATAAACAGAAAATGCCAAGTAGTGTTTACATCAAGCGCTGCCACTTAAGAGTTCCAAGAACTAAATTAAAACAATTAGTGTGTGTGTGTGCATGGTGTGAGTGTGCATGGTGTGTGTGTGTGAGTGTGCATGGTGTGTGTGTGTGCATTGTGTGTGTGTGTGTGTGTGTGTGTATATGGTGTGTGTTTGTTTGTTTGTATGGTGTGTGCATGGTGTGTGTGTGTGTGTGTGTGTATGTGTGTATGGTGTGTGTATGTGTATGGTGTGTGTATGTATGGTGTGTGTGTGTGTGTGTGTGTGTGTGCATGTGTGTGTATGGTTTGTGCATGTACGGTGTGTGTATGGGTGTGTGTGATTGTGCATGGTGAGTGTGTGACTGTGTATGGGGTGAGTGTGTGTGTGTGTGTGTGTTTCCATTGCCATGAGGATATCATACAATTCTTAAAGTACTGGTCACATGGGCGCATTTATTTTTTAGCAATTTCTTGCCGGAAAGTTATTTCGAGCAATTTTCGAGAAATTCGAGCAAGTTTTTGAAGCATTTTTATTGACAATCGTGATAGTCAATTTCTTGACTATTTCGAGCAAGATTATCGGTTCAAAACCGGTTAATACCATATTTAATGACACGAAGCTTATTTATCGAGTATTTACCTTGGCTATATATAACATAGATCAATAACATTATGTATAAAATGCACAAACAGTTTTTTACGACACACTGAGTTTATTATTTGGGTGGTGTTTTGGCGTGTTTGTTTACAAAACACAAGCCCATACAGCCGGTCATTCTCCACACACTAACAACCCTCCCTACTGTAACTACGATAGTTGAACCAGTCTATATTAAACACTCGTTCCTCCTCCTCGCCAGCCACTTACGAGTCCCCAATAGTTTTTCTTCGCTTTCTCTCATTTCTTTTAATAATAACAATAATACCAAGGATAGCTGCTGCGTCGTCTGCATTGTTGTTGTGATGTTCCGTCTCCCTTCTACTCGCACAGCGGCGTTAACTTTTTTTCTTGCTGTAGTAACTGAACCAAGAGCCACTCATATGACCACATTTGGAAGAAATTACTCGTAATTTCTTGCTCCAAATTAATTGCTCATCAAAGGGATCGTGTGACCGTAACTTAAGTCACCCTTTAAGAAAAACTGTAAATACTGATTCACAAAACTTAAGGATAATTTCTGACTTGGAACCATCGGTGTAATGCAGAAAACAGTTATTGTATTCTAAAACCTACCCAAGAAATCTTTTACCCACTTACGATATAATTCTTTTCTATTCCATCAATAGATGTTATATTACTTTTTTATACGTATTTTTATTTTAGTAATTTATAAACTATTTTCTTTATATACTTCATTACCTTTTAGTGTAATGAAGAGAATGAATTACAGAAGGTTTTTATAATTATATTGCGAACAATATTTTTCCTCGCAATAAATAAACAATGACGATGATCTTGTTTGCAATATGGAGCTTGATGTCTTACTCCATGTTCGTTTATTACATTTTCTGCCATACCAGACTGTTCTTTTCTTTCTTGTGGTGAAGGTTTTTGACAATTGATATATATATATATATATAAAGTTGAGTTAAGAATAATGACTCTGATATTATAGCCATTAGGTCCTGAATAATAAGTGGTGTCTAAGTGAACAAATGTATGATGTCTTCAATTACCAGCGTAGTGTTGGGTAACAGTGGGGGTAGAAGCGAAGGGTAGGAGTGAAGGGTGGGAGTAAGGCGTGGGAGTAAGGGGTGGGAGTAAGGGGTGGGAGTAAGGGGTGGGAGTAAGGCGTGGGAGTAAGGGTGGGAGTAAGGGGTGGGAGTAAGGGGTAGGAGTAAGGGGTGGGAGTAAGGGGTGGGAGTAAGGGATGGGAGTAATGGGTGGGAGTAAGGGGTGGGAGTAAGGGGTGGGAGTAAGGCGTGGGAGTAAGGCGTGGGAGTAGGGCGTGGGAGTAAGGGGTGGGAGTAAGGGGTGGGAGTAAGGGGTGGGAGTAAGGGGTGGGAGTAAGGCGTGGGAGTAAGGCGTGGGAGTAAGGGGTGGGAGTAAGGGTGGGAGTAAGGGGTGGGAGTAAGGGGTGGGAGTAAGAGATTGGGAGTAGGGGGTGGGGAGTAAGGGTGGGAGTAAGGGGTAGGGTAAGGGGTGGAGTAAGGGGTGGGGATAAGTGGTGCAGGAGTGGGGGTGGGAGTAAGGCATGGGGAGTGGAAGTCGTGGGAGTGAGATTGGGAGTTGGGGTGTGAGTGGGGGTGGGAGTGGGGTGGAGTAAGGGTGGGGAGTGGGGTGGGAGTAAGGGGTGGGGAGTAAGAGGTGGGGAGTAAGGCGTGGGAGTAAGGGTGGGAGTTAGGGGTGTGAGTAAGGGGTGGGAGTAAGGGGTAGGAGTAAGGGGTGGGAGTAAGGGTTGGGAGTAAGGGGTGGGAGTAAGGAGTGGGAGTAAGGCGTGGGAGTAAGTGTGGGAGTAAGGGGTGGGAGTAAGGGGTGCGAGTAAGGGGTAGGAGTAAGGGGTGGCAGTGAGGGGTGGCAGTGGGGTAGGGAGTGGGGTGGGAGCAAGGGGTACGAGTAAGAGGGTGGAAGCAAGGGGTGGAAGCAAGGGGTGGGAGTAAGGGGTATGAGTAAGTGGTAGGAGTAAGTGGTAGGAGTAAGGGGTAGAAGTAAGGGGTAGAAGTAAGGGGTAGGAGTAAGGGGTAGAAGTAAGGGGTAGAAGGAAGGGGTGGGAGCAAGGGGTGGGAATAAGGGGTGGGAATAAGGGGTGGGAGTAAGGGGTGGGAGTAAGGGGTAGGAGTAAGGGGTAGGAGTGACGAGTAAGAATGTGGGACAAGAGGGAGGGGTAGCAGTGGGGGGTAGGGTTAGGTTACAAACTTCTATTTACTTCATCATCTGTATCCTGCTGGTGATGTTCTCTCTTTAAACAATTTGTAAAATAAATAAATAAATGGTCAGGTGTAAATGGTAAGAATTTAACAGAGTAATACTGAGGTATTACAAGAAAGAACTAAAAACTGTCCACTGTGTATATCAACATTTTATAAAAGTATTTGTGAAGCTGTAAAATACTTAGATATAAACTTTTAATTCAACTCTGTAATAAAAATAATTGCAATAATGAATCTAAACAAGAAATGAACTGGGTGAAAAAAATCTACAAAATACTAAAAAATATAAAAGAAGAATTACAGTAAAACCTGAATCATTGTAATAAACATTATTAAACTTTTCGTTGTTATGACCTAAAACAAACAAGGAAGACTCGTCTAGATTTTCGCTCTGTGAATTAACTCCTTGGATCGCTTTTGGGCAAGAGGGGAGTTACTCCGACTTATTCCGTAAAAATATTCCCAACTGTCCATAGAATCCGTTACAGTTTCCTTTATAGTAAGTGACTCACAAATGATTAATATTCCCATTCACCAATACTTTATTATATCAGAGAACAGTGCAGAGATAAGCTGGCCAATGAGCGATGGTCAAAGATAATATAGATTTAATACTGGATTGATAAGTACAGCTATAGTGATTTGTTTCATGTTACAGTAATAATAAACTTTATCAAATGTTATAACTACCAAAGTGTTATTTTCGTGATCGATACCCTGCTGCCAGGATTATAACATCGTTTAAAAGTTCAGTAAAAATATCATGCAGATTAAAACCTAACCTAATGTATCGTAACCTAACTTAGCCTTTCCTAAGCTAACTTAGACTATCCTAAACTAGCCTAACCTATCCTAATCACACCAAACCTAACCTATCCTAAATTTATATATCATCAACAGATTTATAGATATGTTGGAGAAATAATTATCAAAAGTTTGTTGTCTCTGCAAATATATTTTTAAAAAAAGAAAATGAAATTAAAACTTTCTACAGAACTCAATTGTGTCATGAGCGTTGCGGCTTGGTTAGGTTAGGTAACATTAGGTTAGGTTAGATAAGGTAAGGTAAGATTAGGTAAGGTGAGGTAGTGTTAGGGTTAAATACATTTTACTAATTTTGCATCAAAATAATCACGACTGAATATAATTCTTTTTCTGAGAAAAAAAATTTCTTTACCACTTATTTTTTGCCCCACTTTTTTTATTAAGTTTGATGAACTTAGATTAGGTTAGGTATTATTTAACTCTGAGTCATGGGTACTTATTGGATACTTAGCAGAATAACTTGTTATAACTTGGTCCTAACAAAGGCGGAGTCTAAGCAAAAATGTTCACTTGACCTCATATTTGGATTTCATTACTGAAGGATATTTACAGCTATACCACATTAATAAGGTCTATCTGCAAGTTTATTCAGTCATAAAAAAAAATAAACCCTAAATGTGGACAATAAAAATCTTCTATTTTGGTACAAATTACTTGAAAAGTTGTAAGAAGACAAAAGCTGCATCTCTTCCATAAAGCGAGAAATAGAACAGCCAAGCCTCTTCTTGTTGTAAAAAAAAACTAATATTGTATTTTAGTATGTTGATGTACAAAACATTTTCTTCATTATTCTATGATAAAACAAGTCTAAC
Source organism: Homarus americanus (assembly GCF_018991925.1). Classification (NCBI taxonomy): domain Eukaryota; kingdom Metazoa; phylum Arthropoda; class Malacostraca; order Decapoda; family Nephropidae; genus Homarus; species Homarus americanus. The sequence continues at coordinate 15,364 of NW_024725825.1, read as the reverse complement.
AAGCATTATTAAAACATATATTATTAATTTTTTTTCATGCAATCCGGAAATAGCGACTACTATATCCAGGTTGATCGTGTTGAGGTCCTGTAAGTTACAGGCTAGATTACGAGCTCACTTACGGAGTTCGATGCCAAATATTTGTTTTGAGAATCCCGATCGGAGACTGTAAGTCCAGTTACTTAGTAAACAAGTAGATACAGTGAAATAAACTGCTGTACCTAAATATTATGTAACTCAAAATATATTCCCAAAACAGCACGTTTACAGATGAAAATAAAAAAAAGCATAAATAATACAAACAAAATCAATTAATATGTTTTTTTATTACAGTATTTTTAAATATCAGAAGCGTAGGTTCAGCGCTTCTTTTGTGTCTTTTTCCCGGTGAAGATGTAGTCTCCCCATGGCAGGTACTGGTCCTTTTGTACACGGCAGAAAGTGGTAGTTTCCTTCTTCTTCTTGTTGTTTTGGGTCTTGTTGTTTTGGGTCTTAGTGTGTTTTGTGGTCTGCAGTTTGTTAGGTCGGGGGCCCTTCTCCTTCATCTGGCAAGGCTTCACCTCCACCTTAGTCACCTTCGATACAGTGCGTCGGAACACCATTGTGATGTACTGACACTAACAGCTCTCTCACTGAGGTCAAATCAAAATTTGACCATACAGAAAAAATTACGGTTTAATAAGGTTGGAATTTAAAGAAATTGACAACAAAATAAAGCTCTGTTTATCACTATAGTAAAGAGGGATGGTGTTTGTAAAGATGATGGATGGTGTTATAATATGTAGTGATGATGGATGGTGTTATATGTAGTGATGAAGGATGGCGTTATATTGTAGTAATGATGGATGGTGTTATATGTAGTGATGATAAGAGGGTAATATATGTAGTGATGATGGATGGTGTTATATATATATTGATGATGCATGATGTTATATGTAGTGATGATGGTTGGTGTTATATGTAGTGATGCTGGATGGTGTTATATGTAGTGAAGATGGATAGAGTTATATGTAGTGATGATGGATGATGTTATATGTAGTGATGATGGGTGGTGTATATGTAGTGATGTTGGATGGTGTTATATGTAGTGATGATGGATGATATTATATGTAGTGATGATAGGATGGTTCTATATGTAGTGATGATGGATGATGTTATATGTAGTGATGATGGATGATGTTATATGTAGTGATGATAGGTTGGTTTTATATGTAGTGATGATGGATGGTGTTATATGTAGTGATGATGGATGGAGTTATATGTAGTGATGATGGATGGAGTTATATGTAGTGATGATGGATGATGTTATATGTAGTGATGATGGTTGGTGTTATATGTAATGATGTCGGATGGTGATATATGTCGTGATGGATGGTTCTATATGTAGTGATGGTGGATGGTGTTATATGTAGTGATGATGGATCGTGTTATATGTAGTGATGATGGATAGTATTATATGTAGTGATGATGATGGATGGTGTTATAAGTAGTGATGATGGATGTTATATGTAGTGATGAAGGATGGTGTTAGTGAAGATTGTGAAGTGAGATGTAGTGAAGATTGTGAAGTGAGATGTAGTGAAGATTGTGAAGTCAGATGTGGTGAAGATTGTGAAGTCAGATGTAGTGAAGATTGTGAAGTGAGATGTAGTGAAGGTTGTGAAGTGAGATGTAATGAAGATTGTGAAGTGAGATGTAGTGAAGATTGTGAAGTGAGATGTAGTGAAGATTGTGAAGTGGGGATGCCAGTGAGATTGTGAGTGGGATGTGGTGAGAGATTGTGGAAGTGGGATGTAATTGAAGATTGTGAGTGAGGATGTAGTGGGAAGATTGTGGAGGTGAGGATGTAGTGGAGGTTGAGAGTGGGATGTGGTGAAGTTGTGTGAGAGTGAGGATGTGGTAAAGATTGTGAGTGAGGATGTGGTGAAGATTGTGGAAGTGAGGATGTGGTGAAGATTGTGAGAGTGTGAGATGTGGTGAAGATTGTGGAGAGTGAGATATGGTGAAAGATTGTGAAGTGAGATGTGGTGAAGATTGTGAAGTGAGATGTGGTGAAGATTGTGAAGTGATATGTGGTGAAGATTGTGAAGTGAGATATGGTGAAGATTGTGAAGTGAGATGTAGTGAAGATTGTGAAGTGAGAGGTAGTGAAGATTGTGAAGTGAGATGTAGTGAAGATTGTGAAGTGAGATGTAGTGAAGATTGTGAAGTGAGATGTAGTGAAGATTGTGAAGTGAGATGTAGTGAAGATTGTGAAGTGAGATGTAGTAAAGATTGTGAAGTGAGATATGGTGAAGATTGTGAAGTGAGATGTAGTGAAAGATTGTGAAGTGAGATGTAGTGAAGATTGTGAAGTGAGATGTATTGAAGATTGTGAAGTGAGATGTAGTGAAGATTGTGAAGTGAGATGTAGTGAAGTTTGTGAAGTGGGATGTAGTGAAGATTGTGAAGTGAGATGTAGTGAAGATTGTGAAGTGGGATGTAGTGAAGATTGTGAAGTGAGATGTAGTGAAGATTGTGAAGTGAGATGTAATGAAGATTGTGAAGTGAGATGTAGTGAAGATTGTGAAGTGAGATGTAGTGAAGATTGTGAAGTGAGATGTAGTGAAGATTGTGAAGTGAGATGTAGTGAAGATTGTGAATTGAGAAGTAGTGAAGATTGTGAAGTGGGATGTAGTGAAGATTGTGAAGTGAGATGTAGTGAAGATTGTGAAGTGAGATGTAGTGAAGATTGTGAAGTGAGATGTAGTGAAGATTGTGAAGTGAGATGTAGTGAAGATTGTGAAGTGAGATGTAGTGAAGATTGTGAAGTGAGATGTAGTGAAGATTGTGAAGTGAGATGTGGTAAAGATTGTGAAGTGAGATGTGGTGAAGATTGTGAAGTGAGATTTGGTGAAGATTGTGAAGTGAGATGTGGTGAAGATTGTGAAGTGAGATATGGTGAAGATTGTGAAGTGAGATGTAGTGAAGATGTGAAGTGAGATGTAGTGAAGATTGTGAAGTGAGATGTAGTGAAGGTTGTGAAGTGAGATGTAGTGAAGATTGTGTAGTGAGATGTAGTGAAGATTGTGAAGTGAGATGTAGTGAAGATTGTGTAGTGAGATGTAGTGAAGATTGTGAAGTGAGATGTAGTGAAGATTGTGAAGTGAAATGTAGTGAAGATTGTGAGGTGAGATGTAGTAAAGATTGTGAGGTGAACATAAGAACATAAGAACATAAGAAAGTGGGATACTGCAGGAGGCCGACTGGCCCATACAGGGCAGATCCCTTTCACACCTATCCCAGCACTTCCATGTGCCTATCCAACTTCGTCTTGAAGCTCCCTAACATCCCCGTTCCTACTATAGCACTCGTTAGCCTATTCCACATATCCACAACTCTATTACCAAACCAGTGCTTGCCTATATCCTTTCTGAATCGGAATTTATCTAATTTAAAGCCATTTGTTCTAGTTATTTCGTTATTACTGAGCTTCAGAATATCTTCCATTTTACCCTTGTTAATCCCACTTACCCACTTGTACACCTCTATCATATCTCCCCTAACTCTACGCCTCTCTAATGAATGTAAGCCTAAGCTTTTCAGTCTTTCTTCATATGGAAGGTTTCTAATATTATGGATCATTTTTGTCATTCTTCTTTGTACTCTCTCCAAAGAATCTATGTCCATTCTATAATAAGGACACCAGAACTGAACCGCATAATCCATGTGTGGCCTCACTAATGCTAGGTAAAGTTTCAAGATAACGTCAGCAGTTCTGTTACTCACAGACCTAGATATGAACCCAAGAATCCTGTTTGCCTTGTTGCGAACGCTAATACATTGTTTTCTAGGTTTCAAGTCGTTGCTAACAAATACACCTTGATTTTTTTCACAAACTGAGTTTTCTATTTCCGTGTTACCTAGTTTATACTTAACGTTTGTATTCGTCTTCCCTATCTGTAGTACCTTGCATTTATCACTATTAAAATTCATTTGCCAGTCTACTGACCACTCATGTAAGGTATCTAGATCTCTTTGAAGGTGTTCAAAGTCACTGTCTGAATTTATCACTCTCCCCATTTTGGTATCATCTGCAAATTTACTAATCCTACTAGTTATGCCTAAATCAAGATCATTAATGAATATAACAAACAGCAGAGGGCCTAATACAGATCCCTGGGGAACTCCGCTTTTGACCGCACCCCAGTCTGACTTAAATCCATTTATGCTGACTCTTTGTTTCCTACCAGTTAACCATGACCTAATCCATTTTAATAATGATCCACCTATTCCATGTGCTTCTACCTTCCTTATCAATCTCTCATGAGGGACTCTATCGAATGCTTTACTGAAATCTAAATAGATTATATCATATGACTTATCATTATCTACCGCCTAAACAACACTTCTGAGAAAAAGCTAAGCAAATTTCCAGAGACAAGAACGTCCCTGGGTGAACCTGCTGAGAAGACGAATTAAGTTGAATGTTTCATGGCTTCTGATTTTTGTAGCAATAATTGACTCCCAGCAACTTGCCTATGATTGACGTGAGACTAATGGGACGGTAATTTGATGCTATTGATTTATCACCCTTTTGAAAAATCGAACTACATTTGCAAGTTTCAAGCTTCTGGCACCAGGGGTCCATTCTAATGACTTATTAAATAAAAACTGCTAATGATTTCATTCCAACTCATCTCTTGCTATCTTCTTTTTAATATTCTAGCATATAAATTCGCCTGACCAGGCGCATTTATGAGGCTTCAGTTTGTTAATTACTTTAAGCACATCGTTATTAGTAATATTGATATTCATCAACATATTTTCTATACTGTCGTTATATACCTTATGAACTTCTGGAAACTGTGCTAGGTTTTCATTTGTGAATACGGAGCGAAAATGACTATTTAACGTACTACACATTTCTAACTCATCATCAGTCATTTCTCCTGTCGTAGTTTTAAGGGGACCTATTGTATCTCTAACCTTTGATTTATACAGTTGATAAAAAGCTTTGGGGGTATATTTCGATTCGTTTGCTACCTTGATTTCATAATTTCTCTTTGCTTTCCTAATTTCTGTTTATACCTGTCTTGTTAGGTTCTGATAGTAACCAAGTAAGTGATTTTCGCCTTCTTAACTTTTCTATATACTCCTTTCTTTTTCCCTAGAAGATCTAAGAGTCTATTATTCATCCATTTTGGTTGGTTCCGTATCGATCTGAGTTTTCTTTTAGGATGTGTTTATTTTGGGCATTATTGATTGTCGCAATAAATTGTTCATAAGTAGCTGCTAAATTAAATTCGGGGTTATCCCGTCCTAAGTTGACAGTTTCCGGAGGTGTGGGGGGGATTAATCTTTTGACCATAGGGTCATCCCTTAGGTCTCTCCTTATGCTACCGTAATTAGCATTCCTAAAATCCGGGATCAAGGCCGAATTTTCCTTCTTCCTGCCATCCCATATTATGCTAAAATATATGGCTTTATGATCACTGTTTCCTAGTTCGTCTCCAATCCCAACATCTTTTACTAGATTTTCATTATTACTGAGAACTAAATCGAGGATATTATTTCCTCTAGTGGGCAAGCTTATAAATTTATATATAAAACTATCCTGTACTACTTCTATAAAATCTTCAGATTCATTATCGCTAAGTTGATTTTTCCAATCTATGCCTGAAAAGTTGAAATCGCCTAGAATACATACATTGTTTCTATCAGATGCCTTCTTTATTTCCTCCCATAGCAATTTACCATCGTTCCTACTCAAATTAGGTAGTCTATATATAACACCAATGACTACGGATTCACTGCCCTCACCAATCTCTAACCAAATACTTTCATTGTCGCTATTTGTTTTAATGTTTGATTTATTGCAGCCTTTTAATGACACCCTGATATACACTACTACACCGCCACCTCTCCTTCCTACTCTGTCAAATTTAAATAGGTTATATCCTGGAATATGAAATTCTGCTAAAAAATGCTTGCTGTTTGAATTTATCCATGTTTCCATTATTGCAATTGAGCATTTTATGTTCTTTTACTAAACAATGGCCCTGAGTCATTCCATTTTGTTACACAGGCTTCTTACTATTAGCATAATAAAACACTAATATTCGCTTCTATCTGTTTTACATTTATTACTTTGATGTTTGTTATTATGACTCAACTATATTTTCAGCATTATCTACTTGTTTCACTACTTCCCAGGACCTGCTTGTTTTTTTACTCCCATTTTCCCCGACCCCTCTCTACTGGCGAAACCCCTCCTTCGGGGTGACAATTTCACGCTCCAGGGATGCAGACAACGTCTTTACCCCCTCACGAGACAAGTGTACTCCGTCGCGACAGTACAGGTAGTCGTTGCCATAAAATCGTTGCCCGTCATCAATGAATGCCCAACCATTGTTTGCACAATGTTTTTCCAGTCGGCAATTAATAGTAATTGCCCTGGACAGCCATTCACGACCAACCCCTCTTCTAGGCAAGACACCACATACTATCGGGACCCCTCCCCTATCTCTAATCTTCCCCAGCGCCTCCCTATACCTCTTGAAAAGTTCCTCACCCCTAACCTTACCTATGTCGTTTCCCCCCACACTAAGACACACTACTGGATTGGTACCCTCCCCTGACAAAACTCTGTCTAACCTCTCGGCTACATGCCCTATCCCAGCCCCAGGAAAACATACCCTAGTCCTACGTTTCCTATCTCTCGCACAAAAAGCCCGATCCATAAACCTCACCTGGCTGAAGATTGTGAAGTGAGATGCAGTGAAGATTGTGAAGCGAGATGTAGTGAAGATTGTGAAATAAGATTATAAAGTAAACTGTAGTAATTGAGGTTAAACGAACGCTGGTTATTCTGTAGTGTATCCGTGTCTTGTTAACGTGGAACCAACATGGCGGTGGTTCTCAATATAGATACGTTATTTTGCCGGGAATTTCTGTCAAAACAAAATATGAATCAACCACATTTAGCCTAAATTAACCTAACGGCTTTATTATATATTCTAAGTTTTTTAAGTTGGATAGATCAGATCAGGTTAGGTTAAGTCAGGCTGGGTTAGGTTAGGTTAGTTTTGTTAATTTTGCCACTTAGAGGCTAGTTTATTGTGCCCCCCATACTCATCCTGTCAGCTGTAGCACAGAGAGATTACAAAGTGGTGTTAGATGAGGTAGGTGGTTAAGTTAAGTTTCAATAGGTTAGGTTAGATTATGTCAGGTTGGGTTAAGACGGGTGCTATCGTGGTATATTAGCATACCTTCACCCTGAATGGTATATCAAAAAGTACAGGATTTACTTCACAGATATTTAGTTATATCTATCGGTATATTATATAAATTATATCAATATATCTGTGTATACCAAATATGGCATCAGAGTATATCACCGTTTGCCATCATATTCTCTAAATAACCTCAAAGTATACCCCTGAATGTTTAATATCATACACTATAAATGACACTGTAGTATGTTAGTATATAATCAGGGTATAACATAAATAATATCAGCATTGTTTAGAATATCATATATATTAAGCGTGAGGAATGGATGTATATGATTCAATATATCACAGTTACATAAAGCGGTATGTCAGCTCATCAGCATATCACTAGAATGACATCAGAGTATAGGACACTATACCCCAATAAATACTGTCAGGTATCTAAGTATATCAGGGTAATCACTGAGAAGTGTCAGAACATATCAGCATATTCCTTGACTGGTAACAAAGCATATCAACATACTCAAAGTATAATCAATGTCTCCGGAATAAACAAGCCAGTGACAGCAGCATATATTTCTGAAAATCAGCTGTGAAATATGTTCAGAACAGCCCAAAGTATACTATAATACTAAGCAACATTTGAAATATACCAGTATACTTCTTAACAGTCAGGGAAAAAATCATTATACAGATTAGTGTCCTCGAAGCAGATCAACTTGTCTCCTGCTTTCTGGGGACCCATTAGTGGCATATCAGTACATCCAAAGAGACACATCGGAGTATATTACCATATATCCCAAGTGCCATGAAGGGATATCAACATACCTGAGTATATTAACTAGCTCTCATAGTCTTCCACTCTCTCTTAGATCCATCAGAATATGTCAGCATATCACCCTATCTTCTGAAGGTCCAGTTTACCTTGTTCCGAAAGTATGTCGAAGCATACTAACAGATCCCCTGAATGCCTTGAGAACATATCAGCATACTTCTAGGTTAATTCATATCATATCAGTATATCCCCTGAATCTAAGGTATAGCTAACCTCATTTCAAATTATTATTAGAGTATGTTAACATATTCCCTTAGAAGCATACCAGCATATCTCTTATGTCATTACAGTCAACCAGTATACGCTCAGAGATAGATGCAAGTATATCAGGGTATATTAGCATACCCTGTAAGAGAGATATGAGCCTAGCTACATAACCAAGTATATCAGCATACCCCATATGCTCTTATAGTACATCAGCACACCCTCTGAGAGACAGAACCATACCAACATATCAGAACATATTAGTATATCCTTTAGAGTGATATGAACATAATGGCATATCAGATGACAAGAGTATATCAGCATAGTCTTTGAGGAGCATATCAGACCAACCTAGCATAAGCTCTTTAAGATAGATGGGAGCATATCTTATATAGACTGGAACATATCAGAGCATATTAGCATATTAGCATATTAGCAAGGTGAGGAGGAGGAGGAGGAGGCAGGTGTCCACCGACCAGGTATGCCGATAGTCTGGTGATAATGTGGGTAAAACTGGTGTGTGTGTGTGTGTGTGTGTGTTCGTTCTCATGTTTATTTCTTGTAAGGTATGTGTCACCTAGCCGGCCATTTTGTTTACATTTTTTGGTCGCTCTAAAATACCATTAAAACAATATTGAGTATAAACGTTTGGCTCAACTGATGATCTCAAACATGTCCCAACTTTTTTTGCCTCAACTCCACATTCTGTAACTCATTTAGGTAGATGTCCCTCACTACACATACACTGGACTATGTGTAATGTTGCAGCTAATGTGTTATCAAGATATTGCACATTATAAGTTCATGTGTGGTCATTATTATATCAAACGGAGGAATTTTAAAGAGCTATTACACCACCTGTATCATTAGTTGTTGCCAGGTGAAGGAATGTTTAGGTAGATTATATTTTATTTACTGTAATTAAAGTTTCAATACCTAAGACGTTCCACTATAAGAGTCTTTCAACCTCAGGTAAGGTCTAAAGACTTTCTACTCTAGGTCTTACAACCTGGAGTAGCTGTATCGTCCACATAGGTAATTACTCCACAAGGAACTACAAGTTACACCTTGATGTAATACTTCATTTATTGCCAAACTTTATAGGGAAATATTTTTTCACAAAGAATTTCAAGTTACAATTTCACATAACAAGTCACATTACAAACGTTCCTTCGGCTTACAGTTAAACTTTGCAATGTCAAGATATTTTTTTCACTGCAGAGGAAAGTATGCGTCATCATCACCACACACACACACACAAAGACAAAACCCCTGTATCCAGATTCTCAAAAGTTTATAAATTAAATTCTTCCCTAAAATTAAACAGACAATACATCTATTTATCATAGAGTATGTGAACAATATCGACGCCATATTGGTTACCATCTTTGAGTTATATAATTAGTTAGCTTCATAGTGTTAATTATTTAGTTAAAAAGGAAAAATAATCTACTAGTGTGTGTTGTGACCAAAATATATCAACATTGTATTTACTTTCTCCTCCAGGGGGCACTAAGTCTAGAAAATGACACAATTGACATCTACATAAAGTGACTGATCAAGGGTAGATATTGGCTACCTTTTGTGTTACTTTGAGGTCGTAAGAACACACAGAGCTGCTCTTAAGGATGTTTACCACAATACACCTCATCCAGTTTCTCATTCACTAAGGTCAAACAATAAATCTGGTTCACAAGATACACCGTAAATTTTATTAGAATACAATAATCAATTACTGTATTATTGTATTGAGGCGAATAGTCTTATGGTGTTAAGATGTGTTCTGGCCACGAAGGTAAAACAAAAGGTATTCAATATCTGCCTTTGCTGATGATGATCTGTAGACTAGCAGTCCTCCTCCTCCTGCTCTCGAGAAAGGTAAGGAAGGCTTCACCTCCGACCAAAATTGTTAATTAAGATAGATTACCCAGGGCAAGATTAACCCTCCCAGCTTATTTCAACTAATGATTAACCTAACGCTACTTGGGAAGTTAAGTTAGGTTTGGTTAGGTTAGGGTAGGGTAGGGTAGGGTAGGGTAGGGTAGGGTAGGGTAGGGTAGGTCAGGTCAGGTCAGGTCAGGCAGTACCAGTGTAGTTAATCTTGAGGTTAAATAAACTAGAGGCTAATCTTCACATGAGCCAGTAAGACACTTTGACGGAGGCGGTTACGTACAACAGGAAAGCTCTGATAACATATAATGTACAGTATATACTGTTTAAGTTGCGTCAGCAGCTCTATACACCACTTATTGACTTACTCATTCACTGCCGTAGAAATATTATTTACTTCTCTAACAGTTTTCTATATGGTTCCCAGTCATTATAATACGACCTTGTAAAATCAAATGATCTAAATTAAACTAAACTCATCCAAATTAAACTTATTAGCTAACAAATCCTTCTAAAACACGATATATGCAAATCAAAAGTTCTAAATTCAACTTAACTTATCGTAATATAACTATTATAACTAAACCATTTTAATTAAACCTAACCTAAACACCTCAAGTGCCACAAACAGAAGGAAAAAACACCTTTAATATTATCGTGTAGGAGGCCCTGTAACCCACTAACTCCAGGTAATGCATCTATATCAATCTACCTGCGTTAGAAGCTCTATACGTGGCTATGATCGTTACCCACTGCTGGAGAACATTTGTACTTCTATAATTACCCCTGGAGAAACAATGCACCAACTTACGATTTATTTATTTTATTTTTCATTTATTTTTTATTCCTGGTCCATACTGTAAACATCGCCCGCTTGTGAGTCCCGTCAGCCATTTTGTTCTAACTTTCGGGGATTCTAAAATAAGCTATAAATAAATAAATAAATAAATAAATAAATAAATAAAACAAACATCTTTTGTTTTCTAACCCATGAGCTGTGAGTCTTCATTATATACTTCAACATTACTGTAAACTAAGGCTAGAGAGGGTGTGTACAGTACTAGTGGAGTCAAGACGAGAAGGTATTTCAAATCCATAAAGGGTTTTACAAGTGGAGAGTCTTACAAGTGGAGGGTCTTACAGGTGGAGAGTCTTACAGGTGGAGAGTCTTACAAGTGGAGGGTCTTACAGGTGGAGGATTTTAATAAGGATAAATACAGCAAGTCTTACAGTTGAATCAGCCAAGTCGAGGAAAACTCTTAAGAGTCACGTAACTTCTACCTGGTGTTACCTGTAATCAAGCTAAGGTATATGTAAGAAGAATATTATCTCGTTACTATCCATTCCTCTTCCACTATCCTGCGAGGTGGTTTTATTAATAGGCACAGATACTCATGATAAAGAAGGAATAAAGAGAAAGACGCAAGATACCATAAAATGCGACAGAATATACCCACACATGCGTAATCCTAACCCATCCCAACCCAACCCAACCCTATCCTACCCCCAGCTTCACCACAGTACACAAAGTCATTCTTGGTATCAGAATGACGCCTAAACACCCTGTATCGCCTAGGACACATTTGAATCGGATGGTTCGTTGACGGTTTTATTTCTTCGGTATAAACCAGAGAAGCAATTAGTTCGTGGGAACAGTGAGTCAAAATACTTCACATCAGCTTCGTTTACGACCTCCAGCTGATATTTACTTCTGTTGTCTATATCAATCACATTTTATAATGAAAACAAAAATATGGTTAGTTACTTAAAATGAAAAAACATCATACTTAGATACTTAAGAGTGAGGAAAAAAGATACTTAAGATACTTAAAAATAAAAACACTCTTGATACTTAAATTAGGACAAAATAAACGGACATAAAGATTTAACTATGAGCGGTGGATATTACGACATGTACCGGCTATCAATACAGAGGTGCTATTTAGCCGTGAAGTTCTCTCAGAAACCCAACAAGACAATATGTGGTCACGTAAAAATTTCAGGTTAATTTTAACACCATCCGTCATTTTAAACCTTGGCACCTGTAGATTAAGAAAATATATGGTGATATTTTTTCTGATGGGATAAAGGTCGTATTTGTCCAGAGAAGTAAGAGAGAAAAAAATCACTTGAGAGGCATGACGCACAGAGTGTCTAAGGTGATAAAAGATCATATACTACCATTTGGGTTTTCAAATTAAGTTCATTACATAAAATATCAAACTCATAAAGATTACAAAAGAACAGAACATCATGAGCTCTCTACAGCTATTGTCAGCCGTCAATATGCTGATGTACAGAAGCTACACAATGGTATTGGTGACTGTAATCCCAGGAAAATGATGCTCTTTTAAACTTGGTAACTGGAGCTGTAATGCCAGAAAATGCTAAATATGACAATCTATGTGCATATGAAGTTGGAAGACAAAATTATGAAAATTTTGTCAAGAAACGTATTGTTGGTCCATTGAGCATCTGGGAAAAGATGTCCAAGGTTAATCTTCTGTCGTGGAAAGCAGCAAATAAGACTTCAACCATCAAATTGCTATCACAAGTTATAGAACTTAAGCAGGACATACAGTATATGCATCACAGAAGGGCAGCACTGTACATATCAAGTCACCAGACACTGATGTGTTTGGTATATTAAAGCAGCCTCAACTTGGAGAAAATACAAGTATGAAAACAGGAACTGGTGAGCGACGACACATTGGGCAGAGAGCCTTACAGGTTTCCATGCCTTCACAGGATCTGACTGCATTGGAAAATTTGTTGGCAAAGGAAAGAAAGCATGTTGGAGCACTTTGATGAAATCTAACACAAAAGTCCTAGATGCATTCAAGATGTTGAGTAGACCAAATGCCCTCCAGCAGACATGTTTATTGGTCTAAAGGAATTTGTATTTAAGCTCTACTGTCCACGAATGACTTTCACTAAACTGTCATAACTTAGATGGCATCTCTTCAAGAAAACGCAGGCAGAAGCTGGAGAACTACCAGCGACTGCAGCAACTCTAAAGTATCATATATTGAGAGGAAGGTATCAAGCTCTTCTGTGGTCTTGTGATGCAGACAGTGAACTGCTTTCACAATTAGAGCATGGCTGGAAGATTGACAATGACTGTTTCATACTAGTAATATCAGACCAACCACCAGCTCCAGAAGCAATCACAGAACTTGTTAAATGTGGATGTGGCGTCAGGAAATGTGGATCATTGTCATGTTCATACAGAAAGAATCAGAAAGAATAGCATGACATGCACCGAGATGTGTAACTGTCAAGTAGATGATGCGAAATGCCTAAACAAGGTGAAGGAATCTGTTGTACACAGAAGACTCTGATGACGAGGACTGAAGCAATGTCGTAAATAATAACTTGTGACTTGTTTACACATGATGTATAACACTACAAACTTTTAATAAATATAAAACGGTGGTTCTAAGCTTTTCAGATAATGGTAATATGTATATGTTTAATTTCCAGTATTTGTCTCTAGCAAATAATTTTACTTACTGCAATCTCTTCTTTGCCAGAGACAGGATGGCATATATGAGCAGCCATGTTTGTAACACACTTATGATATTATAACAGCATTCATGATATATTATGTTAAATTGTAATCATATAATACTACATGTTCATAGGTTATTAGTCATGTTTTAAGTTAATTAGGACTTAATGGTAATACATCTGTGGTTCATTACGCCGCTCTTTCATAAAACTTCTTTAAAGGCATAAAACTTATAATAAACCGTTCAGAAAAAATGACACCACAGTTCCTTAACATAGTTTATAAGGATTATTATAATGTATGGTGTCAAAAATTAACATGAAATTTTTACGGGATTACTTAAGCTCCTACACTAAAACCTGCCGACCTAACCTAACCTTTTTTACCCACCTCTACCTACTTACCTAACCTGACATAATCTAACCTAACCTGACGTAATCTGACCTAACCTGACATAATTTAACCTAACCTGACAATCTAACCTAACCTGACATAATCTAACCTAACCTGACATAATCTAACCTAACCTGACATAATCTAACCCAACCTGACGTAATCTGACCTAACCTGACATAATCTAACCTAACCTGACATAATCTAACCTAACCTGACATAATCTAACCTAACCTGACGTAATCTGACCTAACCTGACATAATCTAACCTAACCTGACATAATCTAACCTAACCTGACATAATCTAACCTAACCTGACATAATCTAACCTAACCTGACGTAATCTGACCTAACCTGACATAATCTAACCTAACCTGACATAATCTAACCTAACCTCCCCGTCTGACATAAGCTAACCTAATCAAACCTAACTTTCCCACCTACCTAACATAACCTATCTACTTATTACCTACCTAACCTAACCTAACCAAATTTAATCTAACCTGGTCTAACCTGACCTAACCTAACCTAACCTAACCTAACCACGACTAACTCTTATCTCATCTATTATATTAATCTATACTTTACTTCTATTCATTTTGTTTTTCTTATGTTTTCCTATTTAGACTATTTTCTCGTGTTTATACTGGTGATCCATCACTTCCAATACCACTATATTACCTTAATAATTTTGGTTTCTGATTATTTTCTTCCTCTTATTTGTTATTTCATATTGCATTTTTGTTTCCCCATAATTCTGTTTATCGTCTCCATCTGTGAGGATAGTTTTTGTTCCTTCTTTTGTTAATTTGTTTTGTTTTTTCCTTATTCTTTGTTCCTCCTTTTATTATTTATTCTTTCATTTACCTTTATTCCTCCCTTTATCCTTTGTTCCTTCCTTTATCTTGAGTTCCTTCCTTTAGACTGTGTTCCTTCCTTTATCATCTGTTCATATTTTTAGCTTTTGTTCTTACTTTTGTCCTTCGTTTCTTCCTCTCTTGCCATAGCTTTACAAGATGCAATTTTCTTCACTGCCTCACTTCCCTTGTTATCCACATCTCCTGTTCCTCCTTCACTAACTAATTTCCCTTGTTATCCACATCTCCACCTGTCCCCCCTTACTACCTCACTTCCCTTGTTAGCCACATCTCCTGTTCCTCCTTTACTAACTAATTTCCCTTGTTATCCATATCTCCACCTGTCCCCCCTTTACTACCTCACTTCCCTTGTTATCCACATCTCCACCTGTTCCTCCTTTACTAACTAATTTCCCTTGTTATCCACATCTCCACCTGTCCCACCTTTACTACCTCACTT
>NW_024725824.1:0-11530 GCF_018991925.1 Homarus americanus | reverse complement strand
AACAACCCTCCCTACTGTAACTACGATAGTTGAACCAGTCTATATTAAACACTCGTTCCTCCTCCTCGCCAGCCACTTACGAGTCCCCAATAGTTTTTCTTCGCTTTCTCTCATTTCTTTTTAATAATAACAATAATACCAAGGATAGCTGCTGCGTCGTCTGCATTGTTGTTGTGATGTTCCGTCTCCCTTCTACTCGCACAGCGGCGTTAACTTTTTTTTCCTGCTGTAGTAACTGAACCAAGAGCCACTCGTGTGACCACATTTGGAAGAAATTACTCGTAATTTCTTGCTCCAAATTAATTGCTCATCAAAGGGATCGTGTGACCGTAACTTAAGTCACCCTTTAAGAAAAACTGTAAATACTGATTCACAAAACTTAAGGATAATTTCTGACTTGGAACCATCGGTGTAATGCAGAAAACAGTTATTGTATTCTAAAACCTACCCAAGAAATCTTTTACCCACTTACGATATAATTCTTTTCTATTCCATCAATAGATGTTATTTTACTTTTTTATACGTATTTCTATTTTAGTAATTTATAAACTATTTTCTTTATATACTTCATTACCTTTAGTGTAATGAAGAGAATGAATTACAGAAGGTTTTTATAATTATATTGCGAACAATATTTTTCCTCGCAATAAATAAACAATGACGATGATCTTGTTTACAATATGGAGCTTGATGTCTTACTCCATGTTCGCTTATTACATTTTCTGCCATACCCGACTGTTCTTTTCTTTCTTGTGGTGAAGGTTTTTGACAATTGATATATATATAAAGTTGAGTTAAGAATAATGACTCTGATATTATAGCCATTAGGTCCTGAATAATAAGTGGTGTCTAAGTGAACAAATGTATGATGTCTTCAATTACCAGCGTAGTGTGGGGTAACAGTGGGGGTAGAAGCGAAGGGTAGGAGTGAAGGGTGGGAGTAAGGCATGGGAGTAAGGCGTGGGAGTAAGGGTGGGAGTTAGGGGTGTGAGCACAAGGGAGTATGGTGGGGAGTATGTGTGGGAGTATGTAGGAGTATGGTTGGGAGAAGGGTGATAAGGGATGGGGAGAATGGGTATATGGCTGGGGGATAAGGGTGGGAGGGAGGGACATGTGGGAGCATGTGATAGGGCGGGAGCAAGGTGGGAGTAAGGGTGGGAGTATGTGTGATAAGGGGTGGGAGCACATGGGAGCATATGTGAGCAAGGTGGGAGTATGGTGAGTAAGGTGAGTAAGGGTGGAGCATGGTGAGTAAGGGTGGGAGAAGGGGTAGGAGTAAGGTAGATATGTGAGTAAGGGGTGGGAGGCAGGAGTATGGGGGATAAGGGCATGGGAGTACAAGGGGAGCAGGTGGGAGTTAGGGGTGTGGAGAAGGGTGAGTAAGGGGCAGATAAGGGTGGGAGTAAGGGGTGGGAGTAAGGGTGGGAGTGCATGAGTGGGAGTATATGTGGAGCACAGGAGTATGGGTGGAGCTGGGGCAAGGGAGTATGGGTAGATAAGGGGTGGAGAAGGGTGGAGCAGGGTGGGAGGCATATGTGAAGCAAGGGTGATTAAGGGTGGGATTAAGGGGTGAGTAAGGGGTAGGAGTAAGGGGTGGGAGTAAGGGGTGGCAGTAAGGGGTGGCAGTAAGGGGTAGGAGTAAGGGGTGGGAGCAAGGGGTACGAGTAAGAGGGTGGAAGCAAGGGGTGGAAGCAAGGGGTGGGAGTAAGGGGTATGAGTAAGTGGTAGGAGTAAGTGGTAGGAGTAAGGGGTAGAAGTAAGGGGTAGAAGTAAGGGGTAGGAGTAAGGGGTAGAAGTAAGGGGTAGAAGGAAGGGGTGGGAGCAAGGGGTGGGAATAAGGGGTGGGAATAAGGGGTGGGATTAAGGGGTGGGAGTAAGGGGTAGGAGTAAGGGGTAGGAGTGACGAGTAAGAATGTGGGACAAGAGGGAGGGGTAGCAGTGGGGGGTAGGGTTAGGTTACAAACTTCTATTTACTTCATCATCTGTATCCTGCTGGTGATGTTCTCTCTTTAAACAATTTGTAAAATAAATAAATAAATGGTCAGGTGTAAATGGTAAGAATTTAACAGAGTAATACTGAGGTATTACAAGAAAGAACTAAAAACTGTCCACTGTGTGTATCAACATTTTATAAAAGTATTTGTGAAGCTGTAAAATACTTAGATATAAACTTTTAATTCAACTCTGTAATAAAAATAATTGCAATAATGAATCTAAACAAGAAATGAACTGGGTGAAAAAATCTACAAAATACTAAAAATATAAAAAAGAAGAATTACAGTAAAACCTGAATCATTGTAATAAACATTATTAAACTTTTCGTTGTTATGACCTAAAACAAACAAGGAAGACTCGTCTAGATTTTCGCTCTGTGAATTAACTCCTTGGATCGCTTTTGGGCAACAGGGGAGTTACTCCGACTTATTCCGTGAAAATATTCCCAACCGTCCATAGAATCCGTTACAGTTTCCTTTATAGTAAGTGACTCACAAATGATTAATATTCCCATTCACCAATACTTTATTATATCAGAGAACAGTGCAGAGATAAGCTGGCCAATGAGCGATGGTCAAAGATAATACAGATTTAATACTGGATTGATAAGTACAGCTATAGTGATTTGTTTCATGTTACAGTAATAATAAACTTTATCAAATGTTATAACTACCAAAGTGTTATTTTCGTGATCGATACCCTGCTGCCAGGATTATAACATCGTTTAAAAGTTCAGTAAAATTATCATGCAGATTAAAACCTAACCTAGTGTATCGTAACCTAACTTAGCCTTTCCTAAGCTAACTTAGACTATCCTAAACTAGCCTAACCTATCCTAATCACACCAAACCTAACCTATCCTAAATTTATATATCATCAACAGATTTATAGATATGTTGGAGAAAAAATTATCAAAAGTTTGTTGTCTCTGCAAATGTATTTTTAAAAAAAGAAAATGAAATTAAAACTTTCTAGAGAACTCAATTGTGTCATGAGCGTTGCGGCTTGGTTAGGTTAGGTAACATTAGGTTAGGTTAGATAAGGTAAGGTAAGATTAGGTAAGGTGAGGTAGTGTTAGGGTTAAATACATTTTACTAATTTTGCATCAAAATAATCACGACTGAAGGTATCGGATAAAAAACCTCTGAATATAATTCTTTTTCTGAGAAAAAATTTCTTTACCACTTATTTTTTGCCCCACTTTTTTTATTAAGTTTGATGAACTTAGATTAGGTTAGGTATTATTTAACTCTGAGTCATGGGTACTTATTGAATACTTGGCAGAATAACTTGTTATAACTTGGTCCTAACAAAGGCGGAGTCTAAGCAAAAATGTTCACTTGACCTCATATTTGGATTTCATTACTGAAGGATATTTACAGCTATACCACATTAATAAGGTCTATCTGCAAGTTTATTCAGTCATAATAAAAAATATACCCTAAATGTGGACAATAAAAATCTTCTATTTTGGTACAAATTACTTGAAAAGTTGTAAGAAGACAAAAGCTGCATCTCTTCCATAAAGCGAGAAATAGAACAGCCAAGCCTCTTCTTGTCGTAAAAAAAAACTAATATTGTATTTAGTATGTTGATGTACAAAACATTTTCTTCATTATTCTATGATAAAACAAGTCTAACAAGCATTATTAAAACATATATTATTATTTTTTTTTCATGCAATCCGGAAATAGCGACTACTATATCCAGGTTGATCGTGTTGAGGTCCTGTAAGTTACAGGCTAGATTACGAGCTCACTTACGGAGTTCGATGCCAAATATTTGTTTTGAGAATCCCGATCGGAGACTGTAAGTCCAGTTACTTGGTAAACAAGTAGATACAGTGAAATAAACTGCTGTACCTATATATTATGTAACTCAAAATATATTCTCAAAACAGCACGTTTACAGATGAAAATAAAAAAAAGCATAAATAATACAAACAAAATCAATTAATATGTTTTTTATTACAGTATTTTTAAATATCAGAAGCGTAGGTTCAGCGCTTCTTTTGTGTCTTTTTCCCGGTGAAGATGTAGTCTCCCCATGGCAGGTACTGGTCCTTTTGTACACGGCAGAAAGTGGTAGTTTCTTTCTTCTTCTTGTTGTTTTGGGTCTTGTTGTTTTGGGTCTTAGTGTGTTTTGTGGTCTGCAGTTTGTTAGATCGGGGGCCCTTCTCCTTCATCTGGCAAGGCTTCACCTCCACCTTAGTCACCTTCGATACAGTGCGCCGGAACACCATTGTGATGTACTGACACTAACAGCTCTCTCACTGAGGTCAAATCAAAATTTGACCATACAGAAAGAATTACGGTTTAATAAGGTTGGAATTTAAAGAAATTGACAACAAAATAAAGCTCAGTTTATCACTATAGTAAAGAGGGATGGTGTTTGTAAAGATGATGGATGGTGTTATAATATGTAGTGATGATGGATGGTGTTATATGTAGTGATGAAGGATGGCGTTATATTGTAGTAATGATGGATGGTGTTATATGTAGTGATGACAAGAGGGTAATATATGTAGTGATGATGGGTGGTGTTATATATATATATATTGATGATGCATGATGTTATATGTAGTGATGATGGTTGGTGTTATATGTAGTGATGCTGGATGGTGTTATATGTAGTGATGATGGATAGAGTTATATGTAGTGATGATGGATGATGTTATATGTAGTGATGATGGGTGGTGTTATATGTAGTGATGTTTGATGGTGTTATATGTAGTGATGATGGATGATATTATATGTAGTGATGATAGGATGGTTCTATATGTAGTGATGATGGATGGTGTTATATGTAGTTATGATGGATGATGTTATATGTAGTGATGATAGGTTGGTTTTATATGTAGTGATGATGGATGGTGTTATATGTAGTGATGATGGATGGAGTTATATGTAGTGATGATGGATGATGTTATATGTAGTGACGATGGTTGGTGTTATATGTAATGATGTCGGATGGTGTTATATGTCGTGATGGATGGTTCTATATGTAGTGATGGTGGATGGTGTTATATGTAGTGATGATGGATCGTGTTATATGTAGTGATGATGGATAGTATTATATGTAGTGATGATGATGGATGGTGTTATAAGTAGTGATGATGGATGTTATATGTAGTGATGAAGGATGGTGTTAGTGAAGATTGTGAAGTGAGATGTAGTGAAGATTGTGAAGTGAGATGTAGTGAAGATTGTGAAGTCAGATGTGGTGAAGATTGTGAAGTGAGATGTAGTGAAGATTGTTAAGTGAGATATAGTGAAGATTGTGAAGTGAGATGTAATGAAGATTGTGAAGTGAGATGTAGTGAAGATTGTGAAGTGAGATGTAGTGAAGATTGTGAAGTGAGATGTAGTGAAGATTGTGAAGTGAGATGTAGTGAAGATTGTGAAGTGAGATGTAATGAAGGTTGTGAAGTGAGATGTAGTGAAGATTGTGAAGTGAGATGTAGTGAAGATTGTGAAGTGAGATGTAGTGAAGATTGTGAAGTGAGATGTGGTAAAGATTGTGAAGTGAGATGTGGTGAAGATTGTGAAGTGAGATTTGGTGAAGATTGTGAAGTGAGATGTGGTGAAGATTGTGAAGTGAGATATGGTGAAGATTGTGAAGTGAGATGTAGTGAAGATGTGAAGTGAGATGTAGTGAAGATTGTGAAGTGAGATGTAGTGAAGGATGTGAAGTGAGATGTAGTGAAGATTGTGAAGTGAGATGTAGTGAAGATTGTGAAGTGAGATGTAGTGAAGATTGTGAAGTGAGATGTAGTGAAGATTGTGAAGTGGGATGTAGTGAAGATTGTGAAGTGAGATGTAGTGAAGATTGTGAAATGAGATGTAGTGAAGATTGTGAAGTGAGATGTAGTGAAGATTGTGAAGTGAGATGTAGTGAAGATTATGAAGTGAGATGTCGAGAAGATTGTGAAGTGAGATGTAGTCAAGATTGTGAAGTGAGATGTAGTGAAGATTGTGAAGTGAGATGTAGTGAAGAGTGTGAAGTGAGATGTGGTAAAGATTGTGAAGTGAGATGTAGTGAAGATTGTGAAGTGAGATGTAGTGAAGATTGTGAAGTGAGGTGTAGTGAAGATTGTGAAGTGAGATGTAGTGAAGATTGTGAAGTGAGATGTAGTGAAGATTGTGAAGTGAGATGTGGTAAAGATTGTTAAGTGAGATGTGGTGAAGATTGTGAAGTGAGATTTGGTGTGGATTGTGAAGTGAGATGTGGTGAAGATTGTGAAGTGAGATATGGTGAAGATTGTGAAGTGAGATGTAGTGAAGATGTGAAGTGAGATGTAGTGAAGATTGTGAAGTGAGATGTAGTGAAGGTTGTGAAGTGAGATGTAGTGAAGATTGTGTAGTGAGATGTAGTGAAGATTGTGAAGTGAGATGTAGTGAAGATTGTGAAGGGAGATGTAGTGAAGATTGTGAAGTGAGATGTAGTGAAGATTGTGAAGTGAAATGTAGTGAAGATTGTGAGGTGAGATGTAGTAAAGATTGTGAGGTGAACATAAGAACATAAGAACATAAGAAAGTGGGATACTGCAGGAGGCCGACTGGCCCATACAGGGCAGATCCCTTTCACACCCATCCCAGCACTTCCATGTGCCTATCCAACTTCGCCTTGAAGCTCCCTAGCGTCCCCGATCCTACTATAGCATTCGGTAGCCTATTCCACATATCCACAACTCTATTACCAAACCAGTGCTTGCCTATATCCTTTCTGAATCGGAATTTATCTAATTTAAAGCCATTTGTTCTAGTTATTTGTTATTACTGGAGCTCAGAACATCTTCCATTTTACCCTCTTGTTAATCCCACTTACCCACTTGTACACCTCATCATATCTCCCCTAATCCCCACGCCTCTAATGAATGTAAGCCTAAGCTTTTCAGTCTTCTTCATAGCGGAAGGTTTCTAATATTATGATCATTTTGGGTCATTCTTCTTGTACTCTCTCCAAAGAATCTATGCGTCCATTCTATAATAAGGACACCAGAACCGGAACCCATAATCCATGTGGCCCCCACTAATGCTAGGTAAAAGTTTCAAGATAACGTCAGCAGTTCTGTTACTCACAGACCTAGATATGAATCCAAGAATCCTGTTTGCCTTGTTGCGAACGCTAATACATTGTTTTCTAGGTTTCAAGTCGTTGCTAACAAATACACCTTGAATTTTTTCACAAACTGAGTTTTCTATTTCCGTGTTACCTAGTTTATACTTAACGTTTGTATTCGTCTTCCCTATCTGTAGTACCTTGCATTTATCACTATTAAAATTCATTTGCCAGTCTACTGACCACTCATGTAAGGTATCTAGATCTCTTTGAAGGTGTTCAAAGTCACTGTCTGAATTTATCACTCTTCCCATTTTGGTATCATCTGCAAATTTACTAATCCTACTAGTTATGCCTAAATCAAGATCATTAATGAATATAACAAACAGCAGAGGGCCTACTGCTGCATCCTCGGGGAACTCCGCTTGACTGCTAATTCTACCTCGACCTTAATCATTTATGCTGACTCTTTGTTTCCTACCAGTTAACCAAGACCTAATCCATTTTAATACTGATCCACCTATTCCATGTGCTTTACCTTTCCTTATCAATCTCATGAGGACCTCTATCGAATGCTTTACTGAAATCTAAATAAATTATATCATATGATCACGCTATTCATCATTTCAAATACTTCTGGAGAAAATGCTACAGTAGGAGACAAGAACGCCCTGGGTGAACCCGCAAGGAGAAGAATGAATTAAGTTGAATGTTTCAAGGTGGCTTCTGATTTTTGTAGCAATAATTGACTCTAGCAACTTGCCTATGATTGACGTGAGACTAATGGGACGGTAATTTGATGCTATAGATTTATCACCCTTTTTGAAAATCGGAACTACATTTGCAAGTTTCCAAGCTTCTGGCACTATGCCCGATTCTAATGACTTATTAAATAAAACTGCTAATGGATTACTCAACTCATCTCTACATTCTTTTAATATTCTAGCATACACCTCGTCTGGACCAGGCGATTTATGAGGCTTCAGTTTGTTAATTACTTTAAGCACATCGTTACTAGTAATATTGATATTCATCAACATATTTTCTATACTGTCGTTATATACCTTATGAACTTCTGGAAACTGTGCTAGGTTTTCATTTGTGAATACGGAGTGAAAATTACTATTTAACGTACTACACATTTCTAACTCATCATCAGTCATTTCTCCTGTCGTAGTTTTAAGGGGACCTATTGTATCTCAAACCTTTGATTTATACAGTTGATAAAAAGCTTTGGGGGTATATTTCGATTCGTTTGCTACCTTGATTTCATAATTTCTCTTTGCTTTCCTAATTTCTGTTTATACCTGTCTTGTTAGGTTCTGATAGTAACCAAGTAAGTGATTTCCGCCTTTCTTAACTTTTCTATATACTCCTTTCTTTTTCCCCCTAGAAGATCTAGAGTCTGTGTTATTCATCCATTTTAGTTGGTTCGTCGATCTGTGAATTTTCTTTTAGGGATGTGTTTATTTTGGGCATTATTGATTATGCATAATACTGTTCATAATGATACTAGAATTAAATTGATTTATCCGTCTAAGTTGACAGTTTCGGAGGTGTGGGGAGATCTTTGACCTGGGTCATCACGTCTCTCCTTATGCTTCCGTAATTAGCATTCTAAAATCCGGGATCAGCGAATTTTCCTTCTTCCTGCCATCCCATATTATGTTGATATGGCTTTATGATCCTGTTTCCCTGGTCTCCAATCCCAACATCTTTTACTAGATTTTCGTATTATTACTAATCGAGGATATTATTTCCTCTAGTGGGCAAGTTTATAAATTTATATGTAAAACTATCCTGTACTACTTCTATAAAATCTTCAGATTCATTATCGCTAAGTTGATTTTTCCAATCTATGCCTGAAAAGTTGAAATCGCCTAGAATACATACATTGTTTCTATCAGATGCCTTCTTTATTTCCTCCCATAGCAATTTACCATCGTTCCTACTCAAATTAGGTAGTCTATATATAACACCAATGACTACGGATTCACTGCCCTCACCAATCTCTACCCAAATACTTTCATTGTCGCTATTTGTTTTAATGTTTGATTTATTTCAGCCTTTTAATGACACCCTGATATACACTGCTACACCGCCACCTCTCCTTCCTACTCTGTCAAATTTAAATAGGTTATATCCTAGAATATGAAATTCTGCTAAAAAATGCTTGCTGTTTGAATTTATCCATGTTTCCGTTATTGCAATTATATCTATGTTCTCTTTACTAACAATGGCCCTGAGCTGGTCCATTTTGTTACACAGGCTTCTACTATTAGTATAATAAACACTCAATATATTTCTTCCGTTTCTATCTGTTTTATATTTATTACTTTGATGTTTGTTATTATGACTAACTATATTTTCAGCATTATCTACTTCTGTTTCACTACTTCCCAGGACCTGCTTGTTTCTCCCATTTTCCCGACCCTCTCTACTGGCGAAACCCCCCCCCTTCAGGTGACAATTTCACGCTCCAGGGATGCAGACAACGTCTTTACCCCCTCACGAGACAAGTGTACTCCGTCGCGACAGTACAGGTAGTCGTTGCCATAAAATCGTTGCCCGTCATCAATGAATGCCCAGCCATTGTTTGCACAATGTTTTTCCAGTCGGCAATTAATAGCAATTGCCCTGGACAGCCATTCACGACCAACCCCTCTTCTAGGCAAGACACCACATACTATCGGGACCCCTCCCCTATCTCTAATCTTCCCCAGCGCCTCCCTATACCTCTTGAAAAGTTCCTCACTCCTAACCTTACCTATGTCGTTTCCCCCACACTAAGACACACTACTGGATTGGTACCCTCCCCTGACAAAACTCTGTCTAACCTCTCGGCTACATGCCCTATCCCAGCCCCAGGAAAACATACCCTAGTCCTACGTTTCCTATCTCTCGCACAAAAAGCCCGATCCATAAACCTCACCTGGCTGAAGATTGTGAAGTGAGATGCAGTGATGATTGTGAAGCGAGATGTAGTGAAGATTGTGAAATAAGATTATAAAGTAAACTGTAGTAATTGAGGTTAAACGAAAGCGGGTTATTCTGTAGTGTATCCGTGTCTTGTTAACGTGGAACCAACATGGCGGTGGTTCTCAATATATATACGTTATTTTGCCGGGAATTTCTGTCAAAACAAAATATGAATCAACCATATTTAGCCTAAATTAACCTAACGGCTTTATTATATATTCTAAGTTTTTTAAGTTGGATAGATCAGATCAGGTTAGGTTAAGTCAGGTTGGGTTAGGTTAGGTTAGTTTTGTTAATTTTGCCACTTAGAGGCTAGTTTATTGTGCCCCCCATACTCATCCTGTCAGCTGTAGCACAGAGATTACAAAGTGGTGTTAGATGAGGTAGGTGGTTAAGTTAAGTTTCAATAGGTTAGGTTAGATTATGTCAGGTTGGGTTAAGTTAAGTTAGGTAGGTAATAAGTAGATAGGTTATGTTAGGTAGGTGGGAAAGTTAGGTTTGATTAGGTTATGTCAGACGGGGAGGTTAGGTTAGATTATGTCAGGTTAGGTTGGGTCGTCCAGGTAGGTCCCACGTCCGGGTTAGGTTGGAGTATGTCTTAGGTTATGTAATAAGGTTAGGTTAGATTATGTCACGTTAGGTTAGATTATGTCAGGTTAGGTTAGATTACGTCAGGTTAGGTTAGATTATGTCAGGTTAGGTCAGATTACGTCAGGTTAGGTTAGATTATGTCAGGTTAGGTTAGATTATGTCAGGTTAGGTTAGATTATGTCAGGTTAGGTTAGATTATGTCAGGTTAGGTTAGATTATGTCAGGTTAGGTCAGATTACGTCAGGTTAGGTTAGATTATGTCAGGTTAGGTAAGTAGGTAGAGGTGGGTAAAAAAGGTTAGGTTAGGTCGGCAGGTTTTAGTGTAGGAGCATAAGTAATCCCGTAAAAATTTCATGTTAATTTTTGACACCATACATTATAATAATCCTTATAAACTATGTTAAGGAACTCTGGTGTCATTTTTTCTGAACGGTTTATTATAAGTTTTATGCCTTTAAAGAAGTTTTATTAAAGAGCGGCGTAATGAACCACAGATGTATTACCATTAAGTCCTAATTAACTTAAAACATGACTAATAACCTATGAACATGTATTATTATATGATTACAATTTAACATAATATATCATGAATGCTGTTATAATATCATAAGTGTGTTACAAACATGGCTGCTCATATATGCCATCCTGTCTCTGGCAAAGAAGAGATTGCAGTAAGTAAAATTATTTGCTAAAGACAAATACTGGAAATTAAACATATACATATTACCATTATCTGAAAAGCTTAGAACCACCGTTTTATATTTATTAAAAGTTTGTATTGTTATACATCATGTGTAAACAAGTCACAAGTTATTATTTACGACATTGCTTCAGTCCTCGTCATCAGAGTCTTCTGTGTACAACAGATTCCTTCACCTTGTTTAGGCATTTCTCATCATCTGCT
>NW_024725823.1:0-14032 GCF_018991925.1 Homarus americanus | reverse complement strand
TCATAACCTCATCCTCAGTATAAATCCAAAATTTCGTATGAATAAATAAACCAAATTCTTCAGAAAAATTATACATTACAAAATCCATCCGGCTCAATTATGACTGGAATCCTAAAACCCTTATTACATCCGGTTCTAAGTTAGGTTAGGTTAGGTTGACGAGGCTTGATTAATTTGTCTCATTTAACCTTCTAGTCTGGTCACGGATACCTCACGGATATCTCACGGATACCTCACGGATATCTCACGAACACCACACGGATACATTTCAGCAGTAACAGAACACAAGGCTGGTTACATCGTCTTACAGTATCGTTAGACTTTCTTGTCGCGTGATGGAGCATGGTGAGGCAGCGTGATGGAGCATGGTGAGGCAGGAAGTATTTGTGGGTGTTGCCTGGAGAGTGTGTGGTAGTGGCCTGGGTGATGACGAGGCACCAACCTATATCATTCTGAGGCCAGGAGGAAGGGGGAAGGGGTAGAGGAAGGAAGGGGGGAAGAAGGGGTGGAGGAGGTTGGAAGGAGGAAGAACGGGGCAAGAGGAAGAAGGGAGGGAGGGGGGGTAGGAGGAGGAGAGGGACGTAAGAAGGAATGAATGGAATGGGTGAGGAGGATGGTGTGTGTAAGAGAGAGAGACGAATGTTTAAATTAAATAATCAACACCTCCCCCCCCTCACCTTTTTCCATCCGCTTAATATTTATTTTTCTACTTCTCTCCCTCCCACCATTTCTGTCATCTCCCTCCACTCTCCTCCTCCTTACCCCTCCCCTACACCCCCCCTACAACCCTCCCCTACACCCCCACCCACAACCTCCAATTACTCCCCCTACAGTCGCTTCTCTTAATAAAGGCTAACCACCCCATTAAACATCTAACTACCAACCACCCTTTCACTTTGTATGGTTAAGTAATTGGTAGGAACTGCAATCCAAGGGTCGTTAATGTAATAAACATTTCACGAATCCTATTAGCTGTTGACGGCAAAACCTTAAAACGCTCGAAAACACAAAATACCCCAGACAGACAGACAGACAGACAGACAGGAGCCGCAGTGTTCATTTAGACATTCATTAGTTCCATTCGTAAAGATACTTTTTGGATTGTGTGGAAGAAGAGGGGAGGAAGAGGGGAGGAAGAGGGGAGGAAGAGGGGAGGAAGAGTGGAGGAAGAGTGGAGGAAGAGGGGAGGAAGAGGGGAGGAAGAGTGGAGGAAGAGCGGAGGAAGAGGGGAGGAAGAGGGGAGGAAGAGTGGAGAAAGAGTGGAGGAAGAGTGGAGGAAGATGGGAGGAAGAGGGGAGGAAGAGGGGAGGAAGAGTGGAGAAAGAGGGGAGGAAGAGGGGAGGAAGAGTGGAGGAAGAGTGGAGGAAGATGGGAGGAAGAGTGGAGGAAGAGGGGAGGAAGAGGGGAGGAAGAGAGGAGGAAGAGGGGAGGAAGAGGGGAGGAAGAGCACTGAGTAACAAACACCAAAACAGCCACAAAAATACAAGTGTTTAAGAGGAGGAAGAAGAAGAGGAGGAGGGAGGAGGAGGAGGAAGAAGAAGAGGAGGAGGGGGAGGAAGACCCGAGTGTATGTCAAGTACAGTAGTTGCTTCCTTCATGACTTGCCAACTTGAGCCCTGAAGCAGTGAATACGCAGCCGGTCACACAAGGCATAATGTTTCATGCATTCCTCCTCCTCCTCCCCTACCCATTTTTCTCCTCCTCCCCCCTCCACTCTATCCCCCCCCTTCTCTTCTCTCCATCTTCCCACCCCCGCCACACTCTCACCTGCCTCACACCTGTAATAACTACAAGACAATGAACCTGTTGACACATTTCTCCCGCCTCGTGCCACTGTTGTTATTATTCCAACAGCTGATGTTTGTTGACGTTCGCGTAACTCACCAGCTGACTACTTGATCCGAGACGAACGAGAGCCACAGTGGTGTTTACAATGGCCTCCAAACACCCAGTTGTTGTCGAAGGAGTGTTTTTTGTTGATTTTATTCTCTCTCTCGTGTGTGTGTGTGTGTGTGCCCTTGACTTTGTGTGCATGTCAAGTCCGTGAGTGTATGAACAGTTTACGTGTGTTGATGAAGATGAATGTAACAGCAGTGATGACCAGCCACCACGTAACGTTACAGGTAAGCGTCGTCACCGGAACAACACAGTAACCCATCACCGTGACAGCCGTAGAAGGTAACGTGTCGAACCCCGTCACCGTCGCCGTCAGTACCGCTAGTCGCCCGGGACCCACAATTTCCCACACTGACCCGGGACGAACGCTCCAGGGTGTTGCGTCATGGTGGGGGGGGGGTGTTACTGCCCTGACCCTCACTGTGTGTGTGTGTGTTCCTCTCCACCATCCTAGTGCCTCTCCAACACTAACCATTTCTCACACACTACCCCTCCACACACACACCAAGATAGCATGAGAACAAAAACCTGACTGACCAATCCTAGCTGAAGAAGACGAGGCCGCCCACAGCTCCTCTTCTTGTAGGTCACGCGAGGACACCTTGTACTCAACCCAAGGTCCCTCCGTCACGTCTGTACCGTTAGGACAAGTCTGTACCCTCACCTAGGACCTTATTTAATCCTCATAGGTGTAGGTGAGGACATGTGTCTACCTGTAGCTTGTATACAGAGACGGCCTTCTTACAGGTGCATCAGGGTCATTACCTCAATTACCTGTCCTGTACCTTGTATCACCCTCAAGGTTCCTCCGCCAGCTGCACCTCAGGGACACAGTGGTCTTCACCTGTGACTACTACTTATCATGAGAGGACCTTCTTCCCTCACCCTCTCAAGGAGACAGACACCAAGGACATATTTCCACCTTCACCTGGCATCTTGTCCAAGGTTCCTCCCGCGGGGGGGATGTCGGGGACGTTCAAGTAACATCTTCCACGACCTTGCTCCCACGACAAGGTCCTTTCCTCTCACTAGCACCACCTCCCCCGTCAGCGCCTTCAGCACTAGCAGCACAGGAGACCCTCACACCTGCTCACTACACCACCTGTAACGCACACGCGACGAACCTCTACACATACATGGCCAATCATACAGACATACACAGTTCTAGACACATACACAGTTTTTAAGAACATATTGTACATCATAAAAACAAACATGCACAGTTAAACGCATACACCCCCCCCCCACACACACACACACACGGACAGACCTCACCAGTCAACAAGTGTTGACCTGACCACCGTAGGGTCAAGACCTATTTAGGCGCTGCTCCTGCTGAGCAGCTCTCACCCTTGGCCATGTCGGCCCATTCCCCAAGTCCCTCTCCCCGCCCCATCCTCACCACCGGGATATCAACATAATCAAAAGTGACATTTCGTTTCGGAAAGAAGTGGAACCAGTGTTGAACAGTTAAGAACAGTGTTTAAGCCAGTGAATTCAGTACTAGACAGTACCAGTGAGAGCCGTGACCCGCCAGTGAGATAAGCACCGCTGGGTACTGACCGCCATCTCCTGACAAGGAGGTGCTAATCAGTCCACTCTGAGAACAACAGTGGGTCGGCTTCACACTTGACTTCGATATAACACAACACCACCCAGTAGGGTGGGGATAGGTCAACAACTCCAAATATGTTGCCTGTATAACAAGTGAACTACCGTGTGTTGAGCACTGTGTCGTGTGTAGGTGTAGGTGCCCGCGAGGCAAGGCCTATACCCTTGTGGTCACGCTCGGCCATGTGGTGAGGGTTTGTTTACACAAACCCCCGTCCTCATAGTGTGCCAAGCTGGTTAGTTCTTTTGAAACTAAAATTGACTTTGATACTGTATCTAACCAGAAAAACAGACATGCTATTAAGAACAAGTGTAGTGTAATAAAAGTGTTTATAAACTGAGAAAACTCCTGTTACCTTAGTCCCCCCGACACCACACTCCCTCCGCGGGAGGCCCGCTCATGGCCTCCCCTCACACCGCTAATACGCTGTACAGTAGATGCCAATCTCCTTTGTCCTCTAAGAGGGTTACGCCTCCCAACCACCGCTGACTTCCTAGGAGTGCCAAGCAGTCCTCGGCCCTCTGACGTAGGCATATAAGTCGAGCCCTGTAACTCCACCATGTCTGAGTTGACTGGAGACCCAGCTGCTCGCTTTAACTCTCCTGATGCACTGAGTGAGCCAGGCGACTGTGGTGTTGACCTTGACACCAACGGAGAAGATGGCTTTCAACTAGTTCAGTCCAGGAACAAGCGGAAGGCCGAAAAGGCAGAAAGACTTAGAGACAATCAACTACAACCACAAACCCCCATGAGAGTAAGATTATACTTCCCTGAAGGTACATCACCTGAAGACAAGTATCTCTGGCTGAACGATGCGGAAGACAAACACCAGAGGCTGAGTTTCAGTTCAGAGTCGGTACACAAGATCATGTTCTGATTAGAAACGACCCAGCAGTCATACAGGATCTCCTCACCAATAGCATAAGGGGAATAACCATGGAACAATCATCCCAACCACCGAGCAAGAAAACCATAATAATCATAGGGCTCGACCAGTACCAGACCCCTACACTACTAGAAGCCCATCCCTACATCAGAAGGACGAAGCGACTCAGGGGCAAGAATGCAGTCATTGCAGACTGGGTTGGCTCGGAAGACCCACCCAAGACCATTCGAGTCCGTGGTGCCTATCGGACTCTGAAGGTAACACTCTATCAGCCCCCTAACCGGAGGTGTTACAACTGTCAGCACTGGGGCCATGTGGCCCGGTTATGCCCCTCGACTAAGCCGTGGTGTGGTCTCTGCTCAAGGCAACATGCAACACAGGTTTGCAGAGATACAGTTGCTCAAGGGGGTGTCATCCAACAGAAGTGTATTAACTGCAAAACAGTTGGAGTTCCTGTATGGCACCCTAACTGTTCTAGAGCTCCTACACCCCTTCAGCGCCCAGACCCGCCACCCAGGCAGGTCTCAAGAAACACTAATGCTGCTAGGGTACTCCCTACGGCCAACCCCTGGCCTGCCCTCCCCACCAAAGCTCCAGGATCATCACCAGCAGTCATCGAAAGATCAGCATGGGGCAACACAGATGTACCGACACAACAGGTAGCTGCCAACACACTCCCTGCACATCGTGAAGAGATCAGTGATTTGAAAAATGAAATTAAAGAACTCAAAGCTCAGTTTACAACTCTAACTGAAATGTTTGGGAGCCTCTGTGATACACTAAAGGAAAAAAACACCACCAACACAGTGCAGCAACTTCGGAAAAATTACAGTCAAACTGAAGACATTCAGATGTCAGTACCAGATGTGCAAACTCAAGACCCACCAGGAACTAGTGTCCACGCAGAGGAAAATAGTGATACTGGTAACAGTTCTACTGATGCCTCTGTGGACATGGTCAGTGAAGATGAACAAGCACAAACAGAAAATGGTGGTGATGTCGAGTGTAACCAAAGTGTGTTGTTGTCTGCCAATGAAATACAACAATTGTTGAGCCGTACGTGCTCCAGAAATGTTTCCAAAAGGTTAACTGGCCTACTGCCTGCCGAAGGGACAGGCAGCGCAGAAAAGAACAGTATCATACAGTGCCTTTTGCTTCTTTCCAAATACATTTCATAATGGCCAGTGTTAATACCAGACAAAATTCCAAATACATTTCATAATGGCCAGTGTTAATACCAGACAAAGATACAGAGCGGTGAAGGTGATGAGTTGGAACATCTCATCCCTTAGAAAACGATACCCTGACCTACACCACAAAGTTGTGACTGAGGACATCGATATTGTGTGTCTGCAGGAGTGTCTCACACCTAATGGTAAGCCCCCACCCAGTCTGCCCAATTATGTGTATTATGATCCTAGTTCTACTCACACATGTTTGATGTATGTTAAGAAGTCACTCCCGCATGTACCTCTTGTATCCAAAAAGACTACCAACCTTCAGTACCATGGGATCACTATCCACCTGGGCAACTCCACACTCAACGTGCTAAACGCCTATGCTCCCTCAGATCAACTTCAGTACACAGATCTCCCAGACTTTTTACACACTTGAGCCCACTGTCCTGATGGGTGACCTGAATACTAGACACAAGAAATTAGGTGACTCCATCACTAACACCAATGGTAGGAGACTTATCTCACTTCTCAGCGCATATGAAGATGTTCAAATTATAGGTAATAATGAACCAACACACATCTATGGCGGGGGTCTAGACAAATGTCTAGGAGGGTGGGTAAGGGTTACAAACAAATTAGAACACCTCAAATGTTACAATTGTATAAAGCTTCCCTTGCTGCTGTCAGGGAACGTGTAAACGAACTCAGACAAAATGCACGGGAGACATATGTCAACAGCCTGAACCAGCACATCCCTCAGCAAAGCCTGGAAAGACATAAACACAATCAGAGGTAAAAACAGTAGACACGTCTCCCATCCAAACCCTCTGCAAAAGTCGAATGTGCGAATAACAAAGTGGGCTCATGTGTCTAGCTATGACACGTTACCAGCTAGGACTCGGGGACTCCTTGATGTGAAGTCTGTAGAGAGAAGTAATCTTATTAACTTCATGCTGGGCAAACAGCACGATGAGTGTGATGTTCCATATACTGAGTGGTCTACTTCCCCTGGAGAGGACGGAATCACCTACAACATTGTTAGACTACTAAGGCGCGTGCCAGGCAATCCATTGTTGGTATTGTACAATATGAGTCATGCCGAGGGCCAACTACCCACATCATGGACCAGCAGTATTGTTGTACCAATACCGAAACCAGGACAGCCTGATGCTTTTCGTCCCATATCACTAACCAGCTGCCTGTGCAAAACCTTTGAGAGGATGGTTCTTGGCAGACTCTTATATAGAATCAGAGAACACATGTCTCCTAACATAAATGGCTTCACCCATGGTAAAGGTGTACATAATTGCATCACCACTTTCCTAACTGTGCATGGTGATGAAAGGCACAGATACACCACATTTCTTGACCTGAAAGTTGCATTTGATATTGCCAATAGGCAACTGATATTGTACGAACTAGCCATGATGGATATAGGAGGTAGGCTGTTACACTGGATAAGTGGTTACCTAACCAACAGAAGGGCTGCTGCACTGTTTCAGGGTTACAAAAGTGAAGTTAAAGATTTGCAACTTGGTACCCCTCAAGGTGGAGTACTTAGCCCCACTTTGTTTAATGATCTTATGAATGCATTATCAAATTTAATACCAAACAACCCCAGCAATATCTCAATCAGCTATGCTGATGATATTCTTATACATACTAAAACTCATCGTGAAATGCAAACCACCCTGGACCATGTACATGCAGCCTGTGAGAACCTTGGTCTTATTATCTCCACTGAGAAAACTAAGGTGTTCAACAAACAAGCTGGTAACCGCAAACGCGGCCCCGCCAAGTTCAAGATAGGTAACAACACTATTGACTATGTTCCTTCTTTTAAATATCTTGGTGTTTCCGTCCCTTGTACCCTACCTGCCATACAACAGCTTACCCGCCAATGTACTGACAGACTGAGACCTCTTAGAAGTGTAGCGGGGTACAGTCCGCACTATGGTGCTAATATTAGAATTGTTAAAACAATGTACCTAGGCTATATAAGATCTCTGAGAGATTACCATGCACCAGCCCTGGTCCTTCGTGGCGGGAAAGGCGTTAACAAGCTCGAGAAAATGCAAAATAAAGCCCTCAGAATTATCCTAGGATGTCCCATGATCACTAAAGTACTTAATATGAGGAGAGAACTAGGTATACCCAGTGTTAAAGATAGAATAATTGAAGTCAACCTCATGATAGCCCTGAGGCTTCTGCGTGGTGATCCTGATAACATTGTTTCCTTAAAATTGCTAGAATGTATGAACCATGGGACTACTGAGTCTAAATGGATCCAAACTACAGCTACACATATGAAGATATTTGGACTAGACCACCTGTACAAAGTTGAGACACAACAGCGCTTCCTGCCACCCTGGCGGACAGTTCCCTTCGATATCACAATACCGACGTATCCGCCTAAAAAATTAATTATAAAAAGCATTTATCTCCAACACACTGCCAAATTGAGAGCTCTTGAACACATACACACTCTACAGACTGATGATAATATCACACAGACCATCTACACTGATGGATCTCAAACACCGCCTGTGGGAGGGCTGGAAGTGCTATTGTTGTGACTCAACCTGACGGTAATATAATTGAGAAAGGAGTTAGAATTAACAACTGGGCATCCACTCTACAAACTGAATTAGTTGCCATACTCACAGCTATTAAATTCATTGAAACCACTGTTACTGACAGTCTCATCATCACTGACTCTCTATCCTCACTACTTGCCCTTGGTACCCTCGACTCAGGTTGTCACGATCTTGTCTCTGAAGCCAGACACAAATATGCGTGCCTTGTTGACTGGGGTGTCAGGGTCAAACTGTTGTGGATCCCCTCTCACATAGGCCTCATAAAACATGACAGAGTTGATGCCCTCGCCAAACTCGCGTCTAACAAAGACACCGTTGAATACAATTTGGGTCTGTCAAAAAGAACCCTTAAAACTGTAATTAGGAAAGAACTTATTGATGAGTTTGACGCAAGTAGACAAGTGCAAACAGGCACTAGTCGATCCATAGTTTACCATGATGAGATGTATCAAGTGAAACATGTATATGGAGCAAGTAACAAGATCAATAGATTACAAGATGTTGTAACCGCTAGATTAAGGTTAGGATATAAGTACCTCTGGCAGTATGTTCCTCAAGCAGATGTAAACAAAACTAAATGTAAAGTGTGTGGCCATACATATGGCCACACACTTGAACACTACGTCCTCGACTGTGTGAAGATAGAACCTTTTAGGGACAGGTCCAAGCACACTGTGTGTGAAATGGCACAACACTTCATCTCTAATGGCAAGATAGCCGACATACTAAGATTGTATCCACTTTTTTGCACTCAGTAACTATATCAGTTCTCATGTACAGAACCAAATACGCAATGTGCTTGAATACCTCCCACGTAAATGTGAATAACAAAGTGTGAGGCCAGACATACTGCCTCACACGCCCGTACTCACGCATTTGTGAATAAGTTACCCTTTATGTATAGAACTAAACAAATAATGTAAATGAAATACTGTGTAACTTTCGGTGCCATAATATCCTGACAACCGGGGTTAATTATTATGACCCTTTGTAAACCCTACTTCCAGATCCTTGCGCTACCGCTCACAGGATACGAGTGTGGGTGCATAGCTGCTGCAAGCGGGCAAAATCAACTTCAAAATCGTTAAACCACCGTAAATGGCGTTAAACTAACGTTAAATGACGTTAAACTAACGTTAAATGACGTTAAACTAACGTTAAATGGCGTTAAACTAACGTTAAATGGCGTTAAACTAACGTTAAATGGCGTTAAACTATCGTTAAATGGCATTAAACTATCGTTAAATGGCATTAAACTAACGTTAAATGGCGTTAAACTAACGATAATTGCGTTTAATTAAGGTTAAATAACGTTAAACTAACGTTAAATGGCGTTAAACTAACGTTGAATGCCGTTAAACTAACGTTAAATGGCGTTAAACTAACGTTGAATGCCGTTAAACTAACGTTAAATGGCGTTAAACTAACGTTAAATGGCGTTAAACTAACGTTAAATGGCGTTAAACTAACGTTAAATGGCGTTAAACTAACGTTAAATGGCGTTAAATTAACGTTAAATGAAGTTAAACTAACGATAAATGGCGTTAAACTAACGTTAAATGGAGTTAAACTAAAGTTAAATGGCGTTAAACTAGCGATAAATGGCGTTTAATTAACGTTAAATTAAGTTAAACTAACGTTAAATGAAGTTAAACTAACGTTAAATAGCGTTAAATTAACGTTAAATGAAGCCAAACTAACGATAAATGGCGTTAAACTTACGTTAAATGGCGTTAAACTAAAGTTAAATGGCGTTTAATTAAGGTTAAATGACGTTAAACTAACGTTAAATGGCGTTAAAGTAACGTAAAATGGCGTTAAACTAAAGTTAAATGGCGTTAAACTAACGTTAAATGGCGTTAAACTAACCTTTAAATGGCGTTAAACTAACGTTAATGGCGTTTAATTAAGGTTAAATATCGTTAAACTAATGTTAAATGGCGTTAAACTAACGCTAAATGGCGTTTAATTAAGGTTAAATGACGTTAAACTAATATTAAATGGCGTTAAACTAACGTTAAATGGCGTTAAACTAATGTTAAATGGCGTTAAACTAACGTTAAATGGCGTTTAATTAAGGTTAAATAACGTTAAACTAACGTTAAATGGCGTTAAACTAACGGTAAATGGAGTTAAACTAACGTTAAATGACGTTAAACTAACGTTAAATGGCGTTAAACCAACGTTAAATGGCGTTAAACTATCGATAAATGGCGTTAAACTATCGTTAAATGGCATTAAACTAACGTTAAATGGCGTTAAACTAACGTTAAATGGCGTTAAACTAACGTTCAATGGCGTTTAATTAAGGTTAAATAACGTTAAACTAGCGTTAAATGGCGTTAAACTAACGTTAAATGGCGCAACTCAACGTTAAATGGCGTTAAACTAACGTTAAATGGCGCAACCAACGTTAAATGGCGTTAAACTAACGTTAAATGGCGTTAAACTAACGTTAAATGGCGTTAAACTAACGTTAAATGGCGTTAAACCATCGTTAAATGGCGTTAAACTAACGTTAAATGCCGCAATCGAACGTTAAATGCCGCTTAAACTAACGTTAAATGCCGTTAAACTAACGTTAAATGGCGTCAATTGGCGTTAAACATCGTTAAACGCACGTTAAATGTTAAACTAACGTTAAAATGGCGCTTAATTCAAGGTTAAATGACGTTAAACTATCGTTAAATGGCGCCAAACTAACGTTAAATGGCGTTAAACTAATGTTAAATGGCGTTAAATTAACGTTAAATGAAGTTAAACTAACGTTAAATGGCGTTTAATTAAGGTTAAATAACGTTAAACTAACGTTAAATGGCGTTTAATAAATTAAATGGCGTTAAACTAACATTAAATGGAGCTAAACTAACGTTAAATGACGTTAAACTAGCGTTAAATGACGTTTAACTAACGTTAAATGGCGTTAAACTAACGTTAAATGGCGCTAAACTAACGGTAAATGGCGTTAAACTAACGTTAAATGGCGTTTAATTAACGTTAAATGAAGTTAAACTAACGTTAAATTAAGTTAAACTAACGTTAAATAGCGTTAAATTAACTTTAAATGACGTTTAACTAACGTTAAATGGCGTTAAACTAAAGTTAAATGGCGTTTAATTAAGGTTAAATGACGTTAAACTAACGTTAAATGGCGTTAAACAAACGTTAAATGGCGTTAAACTAACGTTAAATGGCGTTAAACCAACGTTAAAATGGCGTTAAAACTAACGCTAAATGGCGCTAATTAAGGTTAAATAACGTTAAACCAATCGCTGGAATGGCGTTAAACTAACGTTAAACCGCCGTTAAAGTCCACCGTTAAATGACGTTAAACTAATGTTAAATGGCGTTAAACTAACGTTAAATGGCGTTAAACTAATGTTAAATGGCGTTAAACTAACGTTAAATGGCATTTAATTAAGGTTAAATAACGTTAAACTAACGTTAAATGGCGTTAAACTAACGGTAAATGGAGTTAAACTAACGTTAAATGACGTTAAACTAACGTTAAATGGCGTTAAACTAACGTTAAAATTGCGTTAAACTATCGTTAAATGGCGTTAAACTATCGTTAAATGGCATTAAACTAACGTTAAATGGCGTTAAACTAACGTTAAATGGCGGTAAACTAACGTTAAATGGCGTTAAACTGTTAAATGGTGTTAAACCCTGGAACGTTAAATAGCGTTACAATTAACGTTAAATGAAGTTAAACTAACGTTAAAGCGGCGTTAAACTAACGATAATGGCGTTGAATCAATTAAATTTGAAGTTAAACTAACGTTAAATGAAGTTAACTAACGTTAAATAGCGTTAAATAACGTTAAAACGAAGCCAACCAACGATAAATGGCGTT
Source organism: Homarus americanus (assembly GCF_018991925.1). Lineage (NCBI taxonomy): Eukaryota > Metazoa > Arthropoda > Malacostraca > Decapoda > Nephropidae > Homarus > Homarus americanus. The sequence continues at coordinate 2,007 of NW_024725823.1, read as the reverse complement.
AAACCTGGCGCGAACATGCTAAACCAAAGTTAAATGGCGTTTAATTAAGGTTAAATGACGTTAAATCCAACGTTGGAATGGCGTTAAAGTAACGCAAAATGGCGTTAAACTAACGTTAAATGGCGTTAAACTAATGTTAAATGGCGCAACCAATTAAATGGCGTTAAACTAACGTTAAATGGCGTTTAATTAAGGTTAAACATCGTTAAATCTAATGTTAAATGGCGTTAAACTAACGTTAAATGGCGTTTAATTAAGGTTAAATGACGTTAAACTAATGTTAAATGGCGTTAAACTAACGTTAAATGGCGTTAAACTAATGTTAAATGGCGTTAAACTAACGTTAAATGGCGTTTAATTAAGGTTAAAAAACGTTAAACTAACGTTAAATGGCGTTAAACTAACGTTAAATGCCGTTAAACTAACGCTAAATGCCGTTAAACTAACGCTAAATGGCGTTAAACTAACGTTAAATGGCGTTAAACTAACGTTAAATGGCGTTAAACTAACGTTAAATGGCGCGAACCAACGTTAAATGGCGCGAAACTAACGTTAAATGGCGCAATCAATTGTTGTCGGCGTTAAACTATCGTTAAATGGCGTTAAACTATCGTTAAATGGCGTTAAACTGACGTTAAATGGCGTTAAACCAACGTTAAAATGGCGTTTAATTGGCGTTAAATAAACGTTAAACTAACGTTAAATGGCGCAACTAACGTTAAATGCCGTTAAACTAACGTTAAATGCCGTTAAACCAACGTTAAAATGGCGTTAAACCATCGTTAAATGGCGTTAAACTAACGTTAAATGGCGGCGTTAAACTATCGTTAAATGGCGCAAACTAATCGTTAAATGCCATTAAACCAACGTTAAATGGCGTTTAATTAAGGCCAGCATCGTTAAACCACGTTAAATGGCGTTAAACTAACGTTAAATGGCGTTTAATTGTTAAATTTTATTTAAATCAACGCGAATATGTTAAACTAACGTTAAATGGCGTTAAACTAATGTTAAATGGCGTTAAACTAACGTTAAATGGCGTTTAATTAAGGTTAAATAACGTTAAACTAACGTTAAATGGCGTTAAACTAACGTTAAATGACGTTAAACTAACGTTAAATGGCGTTAAACTAACGTTAATTGCCGTTAAACTAACGTTAAATGACGTTTAATTAAGGTTAAATGAAGTTAAACTAACGTTAAATGGCGTTAAATTAACGTAAAATGGCGTTAAACTAACGTTAAATGGCGTTAAACTAACGTTAAATGGCGTTAAACTAACGTTAAATGCCGTTAAACTAACGTGAAATGGCGTTTAATTAAGGTTAAATATCGATAAACTAACGTTAAATGGCGTTTAATTAAGGTTAAATGACGTTAAACTAATGTTAAATGGCGTTAAACTAACGTTAATTGGCGTTAAATTAATGTTTAATGGCGTTAAACTAACGTTAAATGGCGTTTAATTAAGGTTAAATAACGTTAAACTAACGTTAAATGGCGTTAAACCAACGTTATGGCGTTAAACCAACGTTAAATGGCGTTAAACTAACGTTAAATGCCGTTAAACCAACGCAAATGGCGTTTAATTAAGGCTAAATATCGTTAAACTAATGTTAAATGTGACGTTAAACTAACGTTAAATGGCGTTTAATTACAGTTAAAACGACGTTAAACTAATGTTAAATGGCGTTAAACTAACGTTAAATGGCGTTAAACTAATGTTAAATGGCGTTAAACTAACGTTAAATGGCGTTTAATTAAGGTTAAATAACGTTAAACTAACATTAAATGGCGTTAAACTAGCGTTAAATGGCGTTAAATTAACGTTAAATGGCGGTAAACTAACGTTAAATGGCGTTAAACTAATGTTAAATGGCGTTAAACTATCGTTAAATGGCATTAAACTAACGTTAAATGGCGTTAAACTAACGTTAAATGGCCGTAAACTAACGTTAAATGGCCGTAAACTAACGTTAAATGGCGTTAAACTAACGTTAAATGGCG
>NW_024725822.1:0-8911 GCF_018991925.1 Homarus americanus | reverse complement strand
TTGAAGGGTACAAGGTATCATTTGGTTGAGGTGTACGAATACAGTCATCAGTACTGTACCCACAAAGCAAATACAGTCCTCTGCTATTACGGTCCAAGGATAACATCACCACCAACACTATCTGGCAAACAATGAAATCTGGGTACTATAAAATCTATGTCAGGAAAAGAGAGCAAGCTATATGGTGTTAAGGGATCACATGAAGATTAGACCCCCTAGTTTATTTCACCCTTAACACTACCTCTGGTGGGGTTAGGTTAGGTTCATTTTACAAACATAAGCATCTTAACTACTGTAGCCGTTAAGCAAAATACAATACCGTCACGGCATATAATAATCACCTCTACTGACAGTCGGATAATGCTGTAGAATTTTAGGTATGGCGGTGTGGACTGAGATGTGGTACGGCCAGATTATAGCTAGTGGGGGGGGTGGGGGGAGGATGTATACGGTCAGATTATAGTTAGTAGGGAGGGTTGTGTATACGGCCAGATTATAGTTAGTAGGGAGGGTTGTGTATACGGCCAGATTATAATTAGTAGGAAGGGTTGTGTATGCGGCCAGATTATAGTTAGTAGGGAGGGTTGTGTATACGGCCAGATTATAGTTAGTAGGGAGGGTTGTGTATACGGCCAGATTATAGTTAGTAGGGAGGGTTGTGTATACGGCCAGATTATAGTTAGTAGGGAGGGTTGTGTATACGGTTAGATTATAGTTAGTAGGAGGGTTGTATATACGGTCAGATTATAGTTAGTAGGGAGGGTTGTGTATACGGTCAGATTATAGTTAGTAGGGAGGGTTGTGTATACGGCCAGATTATAGTTAGTAGGGAGGGTTGTATATACGGTCAGATTATAGTTAGTAGGGAGGGTTGTGTATACGGTCAGATTATAGTTAGTGAGAGAGTATATACGGTCAGATTAATTATAGACCCAGGCAGCCTGTGTACACTCTAAACACGACAAATGTGGTGCTATGTGAAGCTATAAATAAGGTGAAGCTATAAATACGGTGAAGCTATAAATAAGGTGAAACTATAAATATGGTGAAGCTATAAATAAGGTAGCTATGAATACAGTGAAGCTATAAATATGGTGAAGCTATAAATATGAGGCTATAAATAATGTGAAGCTATAAATATGGTGAAGCTATAAATATGGTGAAGCTATAAATAATATGAAGCTATAAGTATGGTGAAGCTATAAATATGGTGAAGCTATAAATACGGTGAAGCTATAAATTCGGTGAAGCTTTAAATATGCAGAAACTGTTAATACGGTGAGGCTATAAATACGATGAAACTATTAATGCGGTGAAGCTATTACGGTGAAGCTATAAAGTGTAGCTATAGATAAGGCGAAGCTATAAAAAAGTTGCAGCTATATATAAGGCTAATATATATGTACACCTGAAGCTAAACTGTAGCCATTACTATGTGATCATTGTCAGCCTGAAGTCACAGCCAGTCTCTTCATATGGCCAGACTTAATTGGCGACATGGCCAAGCTGCAAACGTGGTCAGGTTGTGTACATGGCCAGATTATAGATATGACCAGGCTGTAGATATGGCTAAGTTGTGGACATGACTAAGCTATGGAGTTGGTCAGGTTGTGGACATGGCCAAGCTGTACACATAGCCAAGTTGTGGACTTGGTTAGGTTGTGGATATGGCCAAGCTCTAGACATGGCCAAGCTATGATATGGCCAAGCTATGATATGGCCGTGTTGTGGACGTGGAAAGGTTGTGGACTTGCCCAAGCTGTAGATGTGGTCAGGTTGTGAACATGGCCAAGTTATGGACAAGACGCTGTGAACATGGCCAAGCTGTGTAGATATGGCCAAGCTGTAGATATGGCCAAGCTGTGGACATGACGCTGTAAACATGGCCAAACTGTAGACATGATGCTGTAATCATGGCCAAGCTGTAGACATGAAACTGTAAACATGGCCAAGCTGTAGACATGACCAAGCTGTGGTCGGGCGAAGACGTGGACATCTCGTAACTGGCAGCGTCACTGTACTTAACAATTGATATGAATGAATCAGTTCCCGGAACCTCGGTGTGATGGCGGTGGCGTGGTGAGCGTCGTGACCAGGCACCAGAGCGCCCTATGTCCTGCCCGGTGACCCTCACTCTGCACCGTCACTCTTGGTACACATCGCACCACCTCACCTCGACCTGCACAACACATTAAGTGTTTGTTACAGCGGGGTTGAGGAGGAGTGAGTTTTTCCCATTTCGTTTTAGTCCGGGTTTTCGGGTCCTCTGCCTCCTATTGCATTAGTAAAAACTAGTGAATCGGGAAAGGCCGCGGACCGACCGTTATACCCCCAAAAGAAAAGGGAATTTTGACTCTGTCCTCTCGCACATAGGGGACAGTCTCATAAGAACATAAGAATGGAGGAAACTGCAGCGGGCCTATTGGCCCATACTGGGCAGTCCCATTTAAACCCAACCGCAACTGCTCATATGAGCATCCAACCTATGTTACCAAACCAGTGTTTACCTATTTCGCGCCTAAATCTAAATTTGTCTAATTTAAAACCATTGTTACGAGTTTGTTCTTGGTTGGATAGTTTGAGTACCTTTGTAATGTTCCCTTTGTTCAGCCCTGACTTCCATTTATATACCTCTATCATATCGCCTCTCACTCTACGTCTCTCGAGGGAGTGCAAATTAAGATGCTTTAACCTGTCTCTGTACTCTGTAATAAGGTAACCAGAATTGAATTGCGTAATCCAAGTGAGGTCTCACAAGCGCAAGATATAGTTTTAGGATGACCCCGCTAGTCTTGTTACCAACACTCCTTTGTATGAACCCAAGTACTTTATTCGCCTTGTTTCGAGCAAATATACATTTTTTACTTGGCTTAAGGTTCCTACTTATCATTACTCCTAAATCTCTCTCGCAGTCGGATTTCTCAATGGCATCGTTGTTCATCTGGTAACTGGTTTCTCTGTTTACATCTCCTATACTGAGTACTTTACGTTTGTCCACGTTGAATTTCATCTGCCATTTTTCAGACCATTCGAAAAATTTGTTTAGATTTTCTTGTAGTTTTGTTGAGTCCTCATCAGATTTAATTATACAGCCTAATTTGGTGTCATCAGCAAATTTACTTATGTTGCTGTCTATGCCGATATATATGTCGTTTATGTATATAATAAATAATAATGGTCCAAGTACTGAGCCTTGGGGAACTCCACTGGTGACGTTGCTCCAATGGGATTTAGTGCCGTTAATGCTCACTCGCTGTTTCCTGTCCTGTAACCACGCCCTGATCCATTTAAGGATATTACCTTTGATGCCATGTGCTTCTACCTTTCTAATTAGTCTTTCGTGGGGGACTCTGTCGAAGGCTTTGCTAAAGTCGAGATATACCACATCATAATTGTGCCCCTCGTCCACCGATTCGAAAACTGATGAAAAGAATGTTAATAGATTAGTTAGACAAGAACGCCCGCTTGTGAAGCCATGCTGGGAATCATTGATCAATCGGTGCTTCTCCAGGTGATTTCGAATAGAGTTTGAAATGATTGCTTCCAGTAATTTGCCTACTATTGACGTTAGACTGATTGGGCGGTAGTTAGAGGATAGTGATCTATCTCCCTTCTTGAAAATCGGTATTACATTCGCTATCCTTCAGGATTCTGGTACTACACCTGTTTTTAAGGACATGTTTAACAACTTTGCTAAGGGCATACAAGCTCTTCCTTACATTCCTTTAATACTCTGGCAAATATCTCATCGGAACCGGTGAAAGTATGCGACTGTGTTCCATGTCGAGAGGCTATCAGGAAAGGGGATATGAATTTGGTCCATATTGTCCGGAGAGGGAAAGGTCATTTTAACATACCGATCGCTTTGATATTTTTCTGATGTCAGGAAAAATACGTAACTAAAAATGGTACAAAACCGTGAATGCGGCAACACTGGGGTTAAAAATTTCAATGTGGTGGTGCGTAGCGGCCGCGCGACGATTGTCCCCGGACAAAGATGGCCACAAAAGAAATGTGAAAAGTGTGCTACTGTCTCCCTCAAACCTACGATCGTTTTCCAAATAATATTCTGAAATCTTGAAGATATAAGGCAAAAAATTAAAGACAGTTACCCAATAAAATTGTCAACATATTTTGGTCATAATGATAGATCATGAATAATTCAGTTTTGGAGAACTTCCATTGATCTGATGTGATATCAGTTGCGGATTCAGTATGTTGTCACACATGTGTTAACGAAAGTTTATGGACTTCTGTCGATATATCGAGGAACTGATCAAAGATGCCATTCAAAAGATGAAAACGAACAAAAATAGGGGATGCAGATGAAATGTGTCATTGTGTTTTGTTGAATAATATATTAGCTGACGTGTAAAACGGTGACGGGTGGCCACGACCCTCGGGCTGCCTGGCACGGTACTCCACCACCGTAGTAACTTCAATCTACAAAACAATACCGAAATACCAGACTGATTTTGAAAATACAATCTGAAAGAAGATATTTTAATGCATTTCTTAACGATAACTAAGGCGAGGTGTGGAGGTAGGAAGTCTGTGGTCGAGGGGTATGGTGGCGGGGCTGGGTGGGGCGGGGCAGGGCGAGGTGGGATAGGGCCGGGAGGATGGGGCGCCCCATCCCTCAAAATACTCTCCCGTAATAAAACCTGACGCTATCAATACCAACAGATGAACAGGAGCAGGCACGAGGGTAGAGGAGGGTGAGGGGGGACGCGGTGGACAATTTACAACAAGGAACACCCCTACCAGTCTTACCCCGGCCTTACCTGGACGCTGATTACATCACATCATTAGAGCAATACTGTTGTGACGCTCCACGCTGATAACATACCAGGCTGGCTGTACCCTCGGAGTGATACTTAATGACTACTTTGTCACATCTCATCTGATTATGATTCTATGTACAGTTGCCAGCAAAAGTCCTCCCACAGCCCTGCTACACAGGGCTGTGGGAGGACTTTTGCTGGACACTGTACATCAGAGGGATATATACTGCTTTTATTGCTTCCTTTAGTACTATCACATCACCAAGAGGATCCACAACTACAACACAACCCGATCAAGTAAGGCGCCGTAGGTTGTTGTTGTTCTTGAGGTTATGGTATTATTACTGTTTCAACAACTATTACGGTGTTTTAGTTCGCATCTCTAAGTTAGTACACGGTCTATAAGGTTAACATATACAGTACACCAGTCATTATCGAACGAAAATGGTAGACATCCTCACCAACACTACACCAACCATCCCTTACCAACACCCCCACAAACTACCCCTCACCAACACCCCCCACAAACCCCTTACCAACACCCCCACAAACCACCCCTCACCATCACCCCCACAACCTTCCCTCACCATCACCTCCACAATCTTCCCTCACCAACACCCCTAACAATGACCCCCACAAACCCACTCACCAACACCCCCCACACACCACCCCTCACCAACATACCGCACTACAACTACGTCAGAAATTATAAGACGCACTACAACTACGTCAGAATACATGAGACGCACTATAACTACGTCAGATGCATGTGGCACACTACAACTACGTCCTAATGCATGAGACACACTACAACTACGTCCTAATGCATGAGACACACTACAACTACGTCAGAATACATGAGACACACTACAACTACGTCCTAATGCATGAGACACACTACAACTACGTCCTAATGCATGAGACACTACAACTACGTGAGAATACACGAGGCGCACTACAACTACGCCAGATGCATGAGACGCACTACAACTACGTCAGAATGCATGAGACGCAGTAGGCTTATATACAGATAACCTGGAGGAGACCCTAATATATCAATACTAATAACAATAATGTTGTCAGATCATATTACTGATTTTTTCCGATATGTTGGTAGCCCTGATAGCTGCCTGACGTCATCAATTAGTGTTAAAAAGTAGGCACAATATTTCCGTGTTCATGAGATATCTTTTAGGTGTACTTGGAAAGGTTCATAATAAACGGTATGTTAACAAAAACTTATAACTTATATATGTTAATGTAAGTTTCTGTCATTTATAGTGGGTTTGGTTACCAGAATATCACTTAATTATAAAATTAATATATCGTGTATGTCCTTATTAACTGAAATCATTACTTTAATCTGTATATTTTAACTAATACGCGCCTGTATACTTGAAATTATTAATAGTTTCGGAGCAATATTATAGTATTGATATGTCAAAAGTAAATAGTTCGTTCCAAAATTCACGCTCGGGTGTGTGACAATGTTATTACTCAAAGAAAAATTATGCCCACTAGTAATCCTTCAGATACACATAACTGGGTTAAAACATTCATATTTTTCGTAGATAAAGGTTGGCAGATAACATACTGTAATACTAGGAAAGCGTACATTACTGACAAAGTATTCTCATACAGCCACTTATTATCATTCTCGTATATATCCGATAATACTGTGGCAAGATGTAACCAAAAAAAAAATTAGCGAAATTAAAACCAATTCCTCTCTCCCCCCCTCCTCCACACACAAGTGCATAGGGTCACCTCAGTAACGGACGAAGAAACACACCTCAACCACAAGACAATTTTATTCCCCGACGTTTACGTGCATCCCACTCCTCAGCTGAAGCCATAAGTCCTGACCTGAGTGGGTACCTTGATGTAGGGGAAGAACTCGGTAACAGTGATCACAGAGAAATCAGGTTCACCCTAAATTGGGAAACGAAAAACAATGACAATATGGTCAGAGTCCCAAACTTTCGGTTGGCGGATTATCAGGGGTTAAGAAGGTACCTAGGTGAGGTCACCTGGGAACAGTCACGTCAGTTCCCAGTAGGAAGTGGTGAGGTCATAGATGACACAACAATTGATCATGACTATAATATATTCACCAGTATACTACATAAAGCACAAGAACAAAATATACCATACAGAAAAATTAGGTCAAATAAGAATGAGCCAAGGTGGATGACCAGAAAACTTAAACATGACATAGGAATATATAAGAAATTAAAGGGAGGGGAGGAGCAGCTCAGAAATAGGTATAATGAACTATCTAGGAATGTTAAGAAAAATGTAAGGAAAGCAAAGAGAGACTATAAAATCAAAATAGCAAGAGAATCCAAGGCGAATCCCAAGGGATTTTTCCAGGTATATTGGACAAAGGTCAAGGACAAAGTTGGGCCTTTAAAGTCAGGGAGGGGAGAAGTGATAAATGGCAGTGAAGACATGAGCAAAGCATTGAACAGCTACTTCTTATCAGTTTTCACAGAAGAAATTTGCGATGAAATTCCGGAGGTGGAACTGATATTTAAGGGAAAGGAAGAGGAGAAATTAAAGAATATCACCATCAGAAAAGAGGATGTTCTTAAGAAGATAAATAAACTAAAGAACACAAAATCCCCAGGGCCGGATGAAATTTTTCCTCGAGTCTTAAAAGAGTGTAGGGAACAGATTAGCGGACCCCTCGTAAACTTATTTACAAAATCATTAGACACCGGAGTTGTGCCAGACTTGTGGAAACAGGCAAATGTAGTACCCATATTCAAAAAGGGATACAGAGCATCAGTGTCAAATTACCGGTCGATCAGTTTGACGTCAGTAGTGGGGAAATTTCTTGAATCAATTATAGCAGATAGCATCCGATTGCATCTAGAGAAAAGCAAATTAATCTATGAATCGCAACATGGGTTTACAAAGGGAAAATCTTGTCTAACAAATCTGCTGACGTTTTTAGGAAAGTCTTCGGAGGTAGTAGATAATGACGAAAATTTCATGATGCTATTTACTTAAACTTTTGAAAGATTTGACAGAGTACCGCATCAGAGGCTTCTGAGAAAAAATTAAGGCTCATGGTATCGAGGGAAAGTTTTAAATTGGATAAACTCTGGTTCACCGATAGAACGCAGAGGGTCAGCGTAGCGAAATAACCTGGAGTGGGGGCCGTGTAACCAATGTCTCCCCAGGGTCAGTACTAGCTCCACTCGTTCATAATCTACATAAAAACGATTTAGATATCAGATCAGCAGTGAGCAAGCAAGTTTGCAGGATGACACCAAAATAGGCGGCAAATTAATTCAGGGCAGGATGCAAATGCATTACAGGAGGATCTAAATAAACTGCAGGGGTGGTCTGAAAAATGGCAAATGAAATTCAACACCAGCAAGTGCAGTGTACTTAATATTGGAAGAACAAATACTTATAATGTATACAGCCTGAACAACATCAACCTAGAGAAGTCGACTTGTGAAAGAGACCTAGGGGTACTTGTAAGCCCGGACCTACGGCCTAGAAAACAGTGTGTTAATGTTCGAAATAAGGCAAACAGAGTATTGGGATTTATATCTAGAAGTGTAAGTAACAAGAGTGCAGAGGTCTTATTGCAACTATATCTTGCGCTAGTTAGGCCGCACCTCGATTATGCGGTTCAGTTCTGGTGCCCCTATTATAGAATGGATATAAATTCATTAGAGTCGGTGCAGCGAAGAATGACAAAAATGATTCAGGGACTTAGAAACCTTCCATATCAGGATAGGTAAAAGAAACTTAACTTGCATTCCCTAGAAAGACGAAGAGTGCGGGGAGATATGATAGAAGTATTTAAGTGGGTGAAAGGAATCAATAAAGGGGATATAGATAAAGTTCTTATAATATCCGAGCAGGATAGGACTCGGAGCAACGAATTCAAGTTGGATAAGTTTAGGTTTAGGAGGGAGATAGGAAGAACTGGTTCACAAATAGGGTGGTGGACGAGTGGAACAAGCTTAGCAACTTTGTAGTAAGTGCGGGAACTCTGGAAAGTTTCAAAAGGAGGCTAGATAGATTCATGGATGATAGAGAGTGGTAGTAACTCCTGACAGGAGCTGCCATGCATTGGTGCCAACCGGCCCATTGCAGACTATTTT
>NW_024725821.1:0-12643 GCF_018991925.1 Homarus americanus | reverse complement strand
AGGCACATGTCACTGACCCACATCGGGGCCTGGGGGGTGAAAATGTAATAGTAATAATAATTATAATAATACAGGTAGTAATAATAATGATAATACAGTAATAATAATAATTATTCATAGTAAATAAAAATTTTAATATAAAATACACAAAAATATAATAAGAATGATAACAATAATACTGTAATAATGAAATAATAATAATAAAGAAATACAAGAATGAAAAAAAAAGATCAAGTGAGAAACATAACCTAGACCCATAAATTATTATTATTATTATTATTATTATTATTATTATTATTATTATTATTATTATTATTATTATTATTATTATTATTAATATATTTTAGCCCCCAGGCCCCAATGTGAGTCAGTGACCTGCTGTGCCCAGGTGGGCTGATCCCTGTAAAAAAAAAAAAAAAAAAAACTAACCATTCTGAAATCCGAAAAATTCCAAAAACCGAAATGCATCTGGTCCCAAGGATTTCGGATAAGGGATTGTCAACCTGTAATACAAGAAATTTGTCTGTTCCCTTATCACAGAAGTCAATGTGTACTCTTTAGAAGGGACGGGTAGGCCATTTCCAGGTTTTCAAAGGTGTGCTGGGTGGCATACTCCTAACATTCTGACAAACAGAGCACTCACGTACCATCATTTCTATTTCACCATCCAGTTTAGGCCACCAAACAAAACTTCTGGCCAGTGCTTTCATAGCACATATACCTGGATGTTCAAAATGCAGTTCATTCAAAATTTGCCCTCTAAAACACTGTGGAATTAACACTCTCATACCCCACAACACACATCCCTGTTCTACTGATAATTGACATCTCCTTAAATGATACGGTTGAAAGTCTAAGGATGGACAAATCTCTGGCCATCCATTTAGTGTATACTCCAGGACTCTTCCTAATACAACATCTTTCCTAGTTTCATGAGCAATCATTCCGGAGGTGACTGGAAAATCTTCTGCTATCATGGTTACAGCATAAACCTTAGGCTCTACTCCATCTTTTGATCCACTTCATAGCAACCTTGGCAAAGCATCTGCATTGGAATGATCATCTGAATGTCTGTACTGTATCTCATAGTCATATGCCGACAATATCAAAGCCCATCTCTGCATTCTTGCTGCAGCAAGTGTAGGAACAGGTGATTTAGGACCCAAAATTGCCAAGAGACGCTTGTGATCAGTTATTAAAACAAAATTCCTCCCATATAGATACTGGTGAAATTTCTTTACTCCAAATATGATAGACAAAGCCTCTTTCTCTATTTGTGCATAATTTTTCTCGCTTTGGGTAAGAGTTCTCGAGGCATATGCAATGGGTCTTTCTTCACCGTTATCCATTATGTGACTTATGAGAGCACCTAATCCATAGTCCGATGCATCACAAGCAAGCTTTAGTGTTCTACTGGTATCATAGTGGACCAAAACATCAGTACTAGTCAGAGCAGCTTTACAATCTTCAAATGACTTCTGAGTTGCACTGTTCCATTTCCATGGTATCCCTTTCTTTAATAGTTCATGCAGAGGGGCTAAAACTGATGAAAGTCCACTCAAGAACCTTGAATAATACTGTATCATACCTAGGAAAGCTTTCAATTCACTGACATTTTTTGGAGCAGGTAAATTTACTATGGCTCCTACTTTATCTTCTACAGGTCTCAGCCCTTCTGCATTCACTTTGTAGCCAAGATAAGTTACTTCTTTAGCTAGGAATGAACATTTGCTCTTGTTGAGCCTGATATTGTGTGCCAACAATCTTTCGAATACTGTGGCTAGGGTTTTGACATGATTTTGGATGTCACTGTCAACAATAAGGACATCATCCTGAAAACATAACACATTGGGAAGACCCACAAGAATTTTGTCCATGATGCACTGAAATAACTTTGGTGCACTTTTAACACCATAAGGCAACCTTTTGAACCTATACAATCCTTTATGAGTGTTGATGGAAAGGTAATGTGTTGACTTTCAGCATCAACAGAGACCTGAGCATATGCTTGGGACAAGTCTAACTCAGTGAAAATGGTTCCACCTGTTAGTGCAGCAAACAAATCTTGAGATGTGGGCAAGGGATATTGCTCATCCTCAACAGCTTGATTAATGGTAACTTTATAATCACCACATAGTCTAACAGATTTATCAGCTTTAGGTACAATTACTATTGGAGCAGCCCAATTGCTCTTGGTAGTTTTCACAATAATTCTCTCACTCACAAGTCTGTCTAATTCCTTCTCAACCTCACCTTTCAATGCATAAGGAACAGGTCTGGACTTAGCATGTATGGGTGTAACATCATTGTCAATGGTGATATGAGCTTCATAACCCTTTATACCATCTTGTCCCTTTACAAATAAAATCTTGTATTTTTCAAGCAATTTCTCAAGACCTGGAATACTGTTACACATTCTAACACTAAATATCTCCTTCCAGTCCATCTCAAGTTCACACAACCAGTTCTTACCTAACAAAGTTGGTCTATTCACATAACTAGCTATAATTAATGGCAACTTTAAATTCTGATTTTTGTACTTTACCTCACACTCTAATTTACCTTCTGTGTTCCAAATCTCCCCAGTAGAAGTTCTCAACTTGACTCCTGAGTCTTCTAAAGGCACATGTGCAAATAATTTCTCATACATATCTTTACTCATTATGGAGAAATCAGCTGCAGTATCCATTTCCATGGTTACAGGTGTGTCATTAATACACAAGTCCACATTATACCTATGTTTAACTTTCTCTTCACGACTGGTGTAAATAGTAAACACATGGGCACTCTCATCATTATCAGTTCCAAAATTATTAACACTCTCATGAATACTGTTTTTCATTTCCTTCTCTCCACCTTCAATGACATACTCTACCTTTATCACTTCTACAGGCAGGAGCAATATGTCCAATACGTTGACAATTGTAACATTTTGAATTCTTTAACTTACACTGAAAGCTTTCATGTTTCCCTCGGCACCTCTTACATTTTAAATCAGCATGTGTTCCTTGTTTTGTGGTATACTTATTCCTTTTAGCTACAGTTACTTTACACACTGAGCCACTACTGCTAACTGTTTCACTACCAGCATTGGGAACAAATTCTCTGGTGTTTTTCTCGGCCAATTCCATGCTTGTAGCTATCTGACATGCACTTTCAAAAGTTAAGTTAGTGGTGTTCATTAACTTATTCTGTATTTTTTCATAATTCAGGCCTATCACAAACCTGTCTCTTAGAGTTCGGTTCAAGAACTGTCCAAAGTTACAGTGAATGGATAACTTCTTCAAAGCTACTATATAATTACTTACTGATTCATCTTTACCTCTATCTCTTGTGCCAAATCTATAACTTTCAGCGATCTCAAGTGGAGCAGGATCAAAATATTGCTTCAGAATCTTGGTACTCTGAATCAGTGAGGAGTCCCTGGGTTTGTCTGGAGTAAGCAGATTGACCAGAGTAGAATAAACATTAGCTCCTACCTCTGTCAAAAAGATTGCTTTCCTTTTCTCTTGAACGGCATTCTTCTTCTGAGCATCACCACCGTCGTCCATTAATTCATTTGCCAGAAAGAAGAAGTCCATTCTCTCACAATATGATGTGAAATCTTCCTTGTCTGCATCATACTCCCCCACTCGTCCGATGTATCCACTGACGCCAGCCATGGTTGCTCTCTTCACTTAAATTCTCCAGGTTCAGAGTAGCCTTCCCTTCAGTGGTCACTATCCTCTCTTCAAGGACTTCACCAACACTTTGTGAATCCCATCCTCGTTGCCAGTGTAGTATCTTGCGTTATTTAATGGGAGAATGACAAGCACATGGTCAGTCTGGCTGGGCGTTTATTCTCTGTTCTTGGTTACAACGTGCCTAACACATTTCGTGTTAACACAAGCCTAAACACTTTCTGACTTTGGTAAGAAGTAACATAATATATAATATATATATTCAATAAAGGCAGCATATAAACATACATATATATAACACCTGCCAGGGCCCAGCCTAGGCTCTTATGTTTTAAAAGCTTTTTGGCTAAGAAAATTTTTCACTGTACAGTAGAACGTCGATATAACACGATATGCATTCCAAGGGAGGTTGCTTTAAACTGAATTCGCACTAAATCGAAGTTTTGTTTCAATGGAATAATTTAGTTTGGTACTTAAGAGAAACACAAAATACTAAAAAGACTGACAGTCTACCCAGATGCACCTCAGCCCATCTCCTAGAATAAACAAAACATTGTTTTTTGTAGTATTATGTTAAAACAAACACTCATAAATCAGCACAGCTAAATTTAAGGGATGCGAAATGGTCTGTTTACTGGCTGGGAAGATGGGGGGTTGGGGGGAGGGGTGGGGGAGGTAGGGAGGTGAGGTGATATGTTTGACAGTTGATGCCAAGGTCTAGTGCTTATTTATTTATCTGTCCTTAAGAGTGACTTTAAGTTTTTCTCTTATAAAATGTCACTGAAATGACACGGGAGAATATAATTAACATTGCTGGAATTCTTATAAGATAGTGATTAATTTGAATATAAACATGCTATAGCTCGCATTAGACATACAAATTTTAGTTCTAATTTAAAAAAATTATTACAAAGAGCAAAATTTTTTATCTCCTGTTCAAAATACATGATGTTTATATTCAAATTATTTGCTGTCTTGCAAAGATTCCAGCAATAAAAATTATATTCTCCTAACTTTAGTCTGTGACATTATATAAAATAAAAACTTTTAGCCTAAAACACCAAAAACCCGGCTGGGAAGATGGGAAGGAGGGAGGGAGGGAGGGAGGGAAGTGACAGTGACATGTTCGACAGTTGAGTTTATGTTTTTTGCTTATAAAATGTCACAGAAGTGACCGGGGAGAATATAATTTACATTGCTGGACTTCTTATAAGATTGTGATTAATTTGAATATAAACATGCTATAGTTTGGACTCGACAAAAATTTTAGTAATCATTTAGTACATTATTTTGAGTACATGTACAGTACAGCTTTGCCCTAAGGACAGTGTAGCATGCCCAGAGAAACATTAGGCTTAAAATTTTAAAAATGATGCAGCAGATTGACTCGCGCAAAATAGGAAAGATTCGCTTTAAATTAAAAATATTGTCCTTAATTGTGGGTGTCGCTTTAAATCAATAATCTTATATTGAATTGCTTGAAATCGACATTTTGCTGTACTGTATTACTATGGGAAAACCAAGCTGAGCAGAATATATGGAATATTTACTAGTACAGTACTGTACATCTTCTGGACAAGTGGCTTTTGAAATTTCTTGTCTTCCCATTACTTTTTTTCATCTGCCCTGACAAATTATGGAGGAAATTTGCTCATTGTTTTTTATGGGAAAATTTAAGTAAACATCTTAAAATATTCAAATTTATTGGGTGTATCAACTCACAGGTCATCCTTTTACCCTCACCCTTCTCTATCCATTGGCAGTTGAAGAACCCGGCAAATTTTCCTTATTTCTTATTAATGTTGATGTTTTCACTTCAATTTGTAGTACAACTCTTCTTACACAACACTCAATTGGAGCTTTTATACAGATTTTCACATCAGGTCTTTGTGAGAATAAACAAATAGAAAAAGTGGGATAAGCTGTGATTTCACTGAGGCTGTAGAATGCACATAGGCTTTCTTGGTAGGTCAGGTCATTGTGGGAACAGAAAAGTCAGAGATTAGCTCAGTTGTGACATCATGATATGGCATAAGGTCAAGCACATCTCCCCCTCTCCTGTCATCTGGTTGGTTGAGGGACCTCACTGGTTAAACATGTATGGGGAGGTGGGGTTGGATAACACATGACAAATTTCAAGCTGAACAGTATTTTGCATGTCTTTTAAGTTACTTTTGCTAAATAATATTAAGTTATTTAATTTCCCAAACTTTATTACACTTTCCAAATCGCATAATGTGAAATATACTGTATACTATCATTAAGCAGCTGGCAACAAGTACTGTACAGTATATTATAGGTAGGAGCGGGTGCTAGACTCAGGTCCTGTACTGTACAATATTCCATTTTTATGTCCATCACCTTACAGTACTACTGTAATGTAGATTACACAAGTTATAGACACTACTGTAATACAGTAGTGTCTATAACTTGTGTAATCTACATTATTTTTCAGAAAATTTCCCAAAACAACTAATTTATTACTCATGATTGAGAATATGTGGTTATGACTATTCCAGGGGCATATGTTGTTTGTACTTAGTTCTGTTTTATATACGATCTCCTCTCTCCCACTTATGTGTGGAGTGGATCTAGAGGTAGAGGGGAAATAATTGTGGGGAACAATCCAAAACTTGTGAAGAAAGTTACCTGAAAGGGCTAGAACAACAAGATGAATTAGCCACACACACATACATATTATCATATTCGTTGTTATTATTATTATTATTATTACTGCTACAATATGTGGAAAATAAACTCCTAACTTGGTCTAATATCCTTCTGATGAGGATTGATATCTATTAAAGACTTGTCAGGGTTTATAGGTATGTTTAAGCAAGCTTACCTGTGTTGTTTATACTGAAGTGTTGTGTTATATTAATCCTCCAATTGTGACAACAAATTATTTCTTCTTTCAGACAGATCCCTTGGTCACAAGACATCAACAGCAGGTTATTATCAGTGGAACAGATGACCTCACAGATAATGGAAGACCAAGGGGCCAACACTACTGTCAATATTGTTCCAAGTCCTTCAACTACAGCAATGACCTAGAACGTCACATTAGAATTCACACTGGCGAGAAACCATTTGCTTGTCCATACTGTCCATATCGTGCTACTGTTAAAGGAAACTTGAGCCAACACATAAGAACTCACACTGGAGAAGAGCCTTTTGCATGTTCATTTTGCCCATACCGTGCAAAGACCAGCAGTAACCTGAAGACACACATTTTCCATAAACACGGAAAACATTGAATCTGTAAATCTTTAATAAAAATTTGGAATTTTGTATCAAAACCCTTTTATACTCTATTCATATGAAATGTAGCAAGTTTGCATTATATACAATACTTACATTCCTATAGTACATACAGTGGTCCCTCGGTTAACGAGCACAATCAGTTCCAGCAGGTTGCTCGTTTACCGAAACCATTGTTTCAATGGGTTTTGGGTAATTGGTTCCAGCTCACCGAAAATTGCCTAAATTCAACAAAAAAGGTAGAAAAGTACCCCCCCCCATCTTCCCAGCCAGTAAACAGACCATTTTGCATCCCTCAATTTTAGCTGTGTTGACTTATGAGTGTTTGTTTTAACATAATACTACAAAAAAATTTTTTTGTTTATTCTAAGAGATGGGCTGAGGTGCATCTAGGTAGACTCTCAGTCTTTTTAGTATTTTGTGATTCTCTCAAGTACCAAACTAAATTATTCCATTGAAACAACACTTCGATTTAGTGCGAATTCGGTTTAAAGGACCTCTCTTGGAACCTATCTCGTGTTATATTGTGTTATATTGACGTTCTACCTTACCTGTCAGTGAAAGGCTATGACCACATATACAGGTGTGATCCAAAAGTTCTCTGACTGGCTTCATAAAACCTTTCTCTTAGCAGATATTGAATTTGAATCTTCAGCAGGTACTCACCTTGGTTATAAGTTGTTTACTGCATCGATTTGGCGGGAATCTGTGGTGCCAACTTGCCATAGTGCAGCTTTGTGTGAGTGCGTGTACCGGCTCATCTGCTAAGTTGAGTCAGTCGTCACTCAACCCTCAACATGGAGGGAAGTATTGAGCAATGGTGCACCATCAGATTTTGCTTCAGACTAGGAAAAAATGTTGCAGAAATCCATGAAATGATCAAGAAAGCCTACAAAGATGAAGCAATGTTTTCAGATGGTACAAGAGCTTCAAACAGTGGTGCACCTCCTTTGAAAATTAGCATCGTTCTGGGCGGTCTTCCACTGAAAGAAATGATGAGGATGTCCATGAAAATGACCAGCTTGTCCATGAAGATCGAAGGGTGACAATCCGTGAGATTTCCGAGCAATTAGACCTCTCATATGGAAATGTTAACTGGATTCTGACTGACAATCGGCAATTGGCTCCTTCACCAGGACAACGCACCTGCACACACTGCCGTCTCCGTGAACGATTTTCTACAAATTGGTCCCAACAGGAGGCATATTAATATGATCAGCACCAATTGTGACAAGTTAACTTATCATAAGTCAAGTCACATACAACAGCCTGATGTGAGAAGGTTACTACAGTTATGCGAGTGATTCCACAGTGACGTAAAGTTAAAGCTATGTTCGGTGGATTTGGCATCTTGTGTACCGCCGACAAGGCCGTGGGATCATAAGACTCGTCTTGCCCGTGGTGCCCACCGTTTCTGTGTGGATGTCAGTTACACTAGAATAACCCGTTATGGTGCATCTTTCTTTCCTCACACAGCCAAACTGTGGAATGCTCTGCCTTCTTCTGTGTTTCCATACTCATACGATCTGTCTCACTTCAAAAAGCTGGTTTTCCGGCATCTTCAAGGTGTAAATTAATATAATCTTTTTCTTTTCTACTTTTAATTTATTTTTACTCTTATTTTTTCTTCCCCTAGGCCCCATTGTGGGTTGATGGCCTTTGCCCGGGTGGGCTATTCCCCGTAAAAAAAGAAAAGAAAAAAAGAAAAAAAGTAATATTCTTCATAACAGTGTTAACCCAAAGACCACACTAACTATGTACTTGTATTTTCTAATGATTACATTTTTTATTTCCTTATGTTAAAACCATTATTGTTTCATACAGTGTTTAGGTAATACAGTACTGGACACAGTGGCGGCTCGTGACTAATTCGTGGGGGGTGCTGCTTCAAAATTTTTGTAAGAATTATTTTAATATTGTGTAAGACACACACACACAGAAATACAGTATGTATATATATATATATATATATATATATATATATATATATATATATATATATATATATATATATATATATATATATATATATTGATAAAATCACACGGGAAAAAGGGAAACAGCGGAGCACCTTAGCTTTCGTCTTTATTCAAGACATCTTCAGAGGCAACTGGATTACATGGACAGAGAGAGGCTTAAATATGCAGGGTGACCTTATTAAACATGAGGTCAGGTCATAATGATGTCATCCACTAATCCCCACACCAACACACACGTAGAGGAGCTTAAGAGAAGGGGGCGACGTGACTAGTCAGGTCAGGTCAAAAATAAGGGACCCACTAAATAACTATCCTACATCTAGATCAAAGGTTTTCAAAGCATTTTTAACCTTGAGCCACTGACAAATAAATTTATGTAACATATTATCAGTTTTTAACTGACCATCACTAATGTTTATTGATTTTAATTCCTTAATCAAACTAGCTTCAACCAGAAGTCTTTCTGTGACACAAGATGATTTAAATACTTCTAAGCTTTTTTTCCCAAGCAATGGGGTGATTATTATTCCTAACATGAACGAACAGGGCACTGCTTTCAGATGCTGTTCTGATATTATACTTATGTTGTTTGATTCTGAGCTGCAGTGTTTTTCCTGTCTGTCCTACATAATTACAATTACATTTGCTACAAGGAATACAATATATATATATATATATATATATATATATATATATATATATATATATATATATATATATATATATATATATATATATATATATATATATATATATATATATTAATAAAACAAACAGACAAACACACACACTTTGGTCTGACAAACATTTATATAGAACAAAATGTTTTTGTAGCGTTGCGATATATAATATATCCCAATTTCAGCAAATTTGAAGTAAAAATAAGGGAGCTGTTGCAGTTAGAAGAACTGTTTGGGAGGCGCTATTACAGTTAGCCGCTGGAGGCGCTGCGGACAACCAGGGGACGCTGTTCAGTTGGCACTATATCAGAAAATCTTTACTAACCCAAGTAGATTATGTGGCCAAAGTTTCATAATTCTTTACAAATGTGAACAATCATGCCTATTTTATGTATCTTTCCGCCCCTGATAACGAGGCGAAAATGAGCAATATTCTGAACAGATATTTTTCTTAAGTTTTCTCAACCAAAATCTTAAAACATGATACCCAAGGCACCGACTATCTACAGAGATAGTGAAGAAAATGGATTAATCGAGTTAGTAGTAATTAGTTACGACGTTAGCAAACAAATAGATAAACTAAAACCTATTAAGTCGCTCGGTCCTGATGAGATATTTGCTAGAGCTAGAGTATTAAAGGAATGTAAGGAACAACTTACCAGTAGTATGCCCTTAGTAAACGTATTTAACATGTCATTAAAAACGTGTATAGTAACAGAATTTAACTATTGTCCAATCAGTTTAACCTAAATTATAGTCAAACTGCTGGAAGCAATAGTTTCAACCTCATTTCGAAATCACAAGTTGGCGTTCATATCTGACAGATATATTCCCATTCTTTTCAATTGTATTCGAATCAGTTGATGCCGAACACACTTGTGATGTGGTTCACCTTATATTTTGTAAAGCCTTCGACAGAGTCTCCCCATGAGAGACTGAAACGTAAAGTAAGGGCTTGGAGAAGGTCGTGGCCCCAAGTGCTCCCGTTAGTGACCAAGGAAAATGGCCGCCTTGGATCGTTGTGTCTTGGGGAAGAGGAGCATGGTGTGAGGAAAGACGACCTACTGGCCACTCTGTTAAGGCAGCTGGGGCAGTTGAGGAGTGAGCTTGACACTCTAAAGGGGGAAAATAAAGCCCTCAGGACTGAACTCCTTCAGGTAGGTGTCCTGCCAAGCAGGACACCTGCGAAGGAGGAGCAGGAGTGGAGAGTGGTTATCTCCAAGGGGACTAGGGTCAGATTCAGGAAAGCTGACCAGGGTGTGGAGTGTAGTAACCCATACCAGGTGCAGGAGGAAGCTGGCGAGGAAGAGAAGAGGCAGGACGGTATGGAGCAAGGAGAGGAAAGGGCAGTTGTACAAAAACCTGCCCACAGGTAAGGTCGTGGTAGTTGGGGACACCCAGGTGAGGTTTTTAGATAGGACATTTTGTGTAAGAGATAGGAAACGTAAGACTAGGGTGTGTTTTCCTGGGGCTGGGATAGTGCATGTAGCTGAGAGGATAGATAGGGATTTATCAGGGGAGGGTACCAATCCAGTAGTGTGTCTTAGTGTGGGAGGAAACGACATAGGAAAGGTTAGGAGTGAGGAACTTTTCAAGAGGTATAGGGAGGCGCTGGGGAAGATTAGAGATAGGGGAGGGATCCCGATAGTATGTGGTGTCTTGCCTAGAATAGGGGTTGGTCGTGAATGGCTATAAATTGCCAACTGGAAAAACATTGTGCAAACAATGGTTGGGCATTCATTGATAACTGGCAACGATTCTATGGCAACGACTACCTGTACAGTCGTGACGGAGTACACTTGTCTCGTGCGGGGGTAAAGACGTTGTCTGCATCCTTGGAGTGTGAAATTGTTACTCCAAAGGGGGGGTTTCGCCAGTAGAGAGAGGTCTGGGTAAGTGGGAGTCAAAAAACAAGCTGGTCCTGGGAAGTAAAATTGGTTACTCAGGATAAGGGGTAAAACAGGACCAGGGAAGGGTAGGTTTAAATGTATACTATACAAACAGTAGGAGCGTTCGAAATAAAATAGACTTGCTGAGAGCGGTTGTATGTACCGAGAATGTAGACGTCATAGCAATCACCGAAACTTGGATGAATCTGGCGAGCAAAATTTTTTTTATCAGAGTACCACATAGAAGGGTACAACCTTTTTCACAAGGATAGGGAAGGTAGGAAGGGGGGAGGGGTCGCGCTCTTTGTCAAGTATACATTAAAATGTATTAATAATTCAATAAAGGGTGAAATAGGAACCGAGTCTGTATGGGTAGAAATCACGGAAGGAAGAGAAAACTAATTATGGGGGTGATTTACAGGCCTCCAAGTCTTGGGAAGGAAGCCGCTCAGCCCATATGGCAGGAAATGAGTAGGGCAGCAAAATATAACAACCTGTGCATTATGGGGGATTTCAACTTCAGAAATATTGACTGGGACAACATTGTAGGTGACTATGAATCTGAAGACTTCCTAGTCGCAGTACAGGACAATTTTTTGAAACAACTAATTACAGAACCTACTAGAGGTGACAATATATTAGACCTAGGATTGAACAAAATAAAGAAAAATATTATCAGAGATATCACAGGTAGGGAAGAACTAGTAACAGTGATCACAGAGAAATCAGGTTCACCTGCAATTGGGAAAACAAAAACAATGATATTATGGTCAGAGTCCCAAACTTTCGGTTGTGAATACTCAGGGGTTAAGAAGGTACCTAGGTGAGGTCATCACCTGGGAACAGTCAATAGTCACCAGTAGGAAGGGGTGAAAGTCATAGATGACACAACAATTGATCATGATTATAATATATTCACTAGTATACTACATAAAGCACAAGAACAAAATATACCATACAGAAAAATTAGGTCAAATAAGAATGAGCCAAGGTGGATGACCAGAAAACTTAAAACATGACATAGGAATAAAGAAAGGAATTTATAAGAAATTAAAGGGAGGGGAGGAGCAGCTCAGAAATAGGTATAATGAACTATCTAGGAATGTTAAGAAAAATGTAAAGAAAGCAAAGAGAGACTATGAAGTCAAAATAGC